>NC_057807.1:267855170-267862779 GCF_018294505.1 Triticum aestivum | reverse complement strand
GGAGGCGGCGGCGGCGGGGGTGACGTGGCGGCCCCCGAGTGGCTGGGCGCGGCGGCGGGGTGACGGGCGGACAATGTCCGTCGACGGCGGTTGTGTCCGGCGGCGGCGGAAGGAGTTGGATCTAGGGTTAGGGGGGAGAAGAACCGCGGATTTCGGAGGGGGGGTGTATATATAGGCATAGAGGGAGCTAGGAGAGTCCAAATGAGGTGCGGTTTTCGCCCACACGATCGTGATCGAACGCTCTAGGACATGGAGCAGAGTTTGGTGGGTTTTGGGCCAAATTTGGGGGGTGTTGGGCTGCAACACACACGAGGCCTTTTCGGTCCCTCGGTTAACCGTTGGAGTATCAAACGAAGTCCAAATGGTACGAAACTTGACAGGCGGTCTACCGGTAGTAAACCAAGGCCGCATGACAAGTCTCGGTCCAATCCGGAAATGTTTAATCCCCACACAAGAAAGAAAGGTAGAAATGATCACCGGAGGAGAACGAAGCGCCGGATTGCAAAACGGACAACGGGGAAAATGCTCGGATGCATGAGATGAACACGTATGCAAATGAAATGCGCATGATGACATGATATGAGATGCATGACACGCAAGCAATGACAATGCAACAACAGCGAATAACTGCACGACACTTGGCACATCGGTCTCGGGGCATTACAGCACTCCACCACTACGAGAGGATCTCGTCCCGAGATCTAGGATGGCACCGGAGGGAAATGGAAGAGGAAGAGAAGAGGTAAAACTAAGTTGCTTCTTTGACCAATGAGTGAAACCAAAGAACCTTGAGAGGTTGAACAAATTGAAAGAAAGAATACAAAGGAGATGAACGAGATTGCAAACAATCCATTATAAAGAGGAACAAGGAACATTACGAGAACTTGAAGGTTGCAAAGACATGAATCAAGAGTTTAATGGACAAGATAGAATTCGAAACCACTCCGGTTAAAACAAGATGAGAGGGGAAGAATTCGGGCAGTACTCCGGTTGAACATGGAAGGAATAGAACATGAACTTGAGAAGATGGGGATGTTACTTGATGAAATCAACAACACACTGCCTCCGGAACTATTGAAAGAATGGCACAATGGGTAAGAAGGATTTCAGACAGCTCTCCAGTTGAGGAAGGAGGGAAAACTTGATAAGATTAGAGAACTCGAATGAAAACACGACACTCCGGTTAAATGGATAAGCAAGAAAAGAACACGATCCTCACGAATCGAGATGGTGAGTGAAAAGAGCAACGTCGCAATGCCTCTGAAAGAAATAATAGAAGATATATCATTGGAATAACAGAATGGAGAAGAAAATGCCAACTTCTGCCACAAATGAGTTTGGAAAGCATCCTTGCAAAGAAGAATTGAACGGAGTTGTTGGAAAATCAACAATGAAAAGCACAAGCTTGTAGTGGGCTTATGGAAAACATCTCAAAATTATGAGGTGACAACCAGCCACTAACGGAAACAATTGCTTGCTTGAGATCAACGAAGAGATGAAAACTTCTTCCACCAAGATGATAAAGAGATAACTTGGATCATTGGCAAGCACCACAAATAACAACATTCCAATGGAAGGCTTTTAGGTGAAATCTATACCAAGATAACTCCAACGAAGAGATATGGATTTAAAAATAACTCATTCTTAACAACATGTGAATTATGGAACATGAACTCAAATTATCAAGAATGACATAATACCACCTCCAAAATATGGTAGAAAGAATTTCACTCTGGATTACCATATGAAGAAAGCTTGAGCTCCTTAGGAAAGAATCTCGATGAAAACTTTGAGAAGGGAATTAAATCCTTGATGAACCATCATGTAGAACCTCCATGAAGAACTCCGGTAAACAAAAGGAATGAAAAGAAAGAGAAATTGAAAACACAAGGTGAATCCTTGCAATGATTCAGATGGATCTCCGTGATAATTAGAGCTTGGAACTCCGGGAAAAAGAGAAGATGAAACAAATGAAACCGAGAATTACTTCATCATGAACAATCTCCGGAAGAAAAGAATTAATCACTTGGATGAACAAGAATAAGAGTTATGTTATGCTTATCCTTCACCAATTAAATTGACGACAATCAACGGATTTGGCATACTACTTATTCTCGTAGAAAGGATTAAAAGAGATATAGCGTAAACTTGAGAAGGTCTTCAACGAACCACCGGTAGGATTGGAACAACAAATGAATTGATATGATGAACAAGGAAGAGAGATCTTGAAAGAACCACCGTAAGAATTGAAAATGATCGAAGTAGGGGTGCATCACCGGTAAGAATTAGCAAATGAACGAAGGTGCTTGAGACAAACTAGATACATGAGAACAAAGAGATCAAAACTGATTAGAGGATATTCGATAGATGCACCGGCAAGATAGGAGAATGATAACTGACGACTGAGAATGAATAAACCTGAATTGATGGACTCCGGATGACAAACTGAGAAGACTCTTGAATATCTCCTGATGGGTGAAAAAGATTCTCACAATCGAAAACAATTATGAGAGGATGGCAACAAGCTAGCACCATGAATCTTGAAGAGAATAGAGCAAGATTAAAGAGAAACTCTTCTTCGGTCTTCAAATGATGAGAATGACAACGAGAAACACCACCAAGAATTATTGAGGCACACCGGAAGAATCAAAAGCGAAGAGGTTGAGCCAACTATGAAAAGAATTTGAAAGATCTTGGAGAAAAGCATTTGACTAATGATAACTCATTCTTACGTCAAACTTGGAGAAGAATTTAGGATAGCTCTGGGAAAATAGAAGAGTCAGGTAAGATCCTGGGAAAAGACCTGTGGGTTAGGGCCCACTCAAAAGAACACCGTTGAAAAGATTTAAAAGAGATGTTGCACCGGTTGAATTAAATGACTTGAATGAGATACCAATCTCGAAAGAGCTTGAACGAATGCAGAGTGGAAACACGAATCTTCGAGATATCTTGAGCACTCCGGAACAATTTAATAGCGAGAGATGGATGATTAAGAGGTGCACCGGCATAAGAAAAGCATTGGAAAAAAAAGAAAAAGGAGTATGCTTAATACCAAAGCTTGAATTAAATCCACCGGAGAAGAAAAGAACGAGGAATGACGAACTAGTAGAACATCTTCTTCGGAACCACCGGGTAAGAACATTGACGGAAAAGAATGGAGAAACTTCCCATCAATAAAATGGATACTTGAAGAAGAAATCTTAGTCCTTAAAGAAAAACAAAAGGGAGGGAGGGTGGGAAAAACAAAGGCAACTTGGAGACGGATGAAACAAACACCGTTGAGAAGAAGTGATAAATGATCTTGCAAATGTTGACGTGAACGGATCCACTTGAGGAGAGACACACCGGTTAAAAAAAGATTGACAAGACAGACTCGATGATCAAGAAGGATTAGTATTCACATAGGAATATGAGAACACCATTTGGAAAAGGTATGGAATCAACATTTGACTTCGAAGCAACTCGAATACCACAACTCAAAACAAAACAAAGGATTGGCTTGCAGAATAAGCCGGAGCAAACATATGATAGAGATTTCGTCCGAAGTTTTCGTGGTGGGGCCTACACGGGCTCGATCGTACAGCACCATCATGTACAAGGCAGTGCACATGACATACGAAGCGTCCCCGAGTCGGCATAGCCAAGGACTCTTTAAGACACAACGAGACCACTGTAAAACCAACCGTGAATAGGCGGACCACTAGACGTCGAACCCCAAATTCATATCATACATCCGTCGGAAAGATATCCTAAGAGCTACTTGAATTCCCACCTATGAAACTCCCGAAATTTTTCCGGTTATGCAATCAGGTGTTGGGGATACAGGGGAAGCATAATATCTCACCCAAAACTAGCAAATCCTACATCCAGCTGTATCCATCCTTCAACACATAACCAAGAAACTTCGGAAACCATCTACCTCAACCTTCGAAAAGCATCCGTTATACAAGTTATGGCAATACTCCCGTACTCACCTCAGTACTGGGTTATCGGGGTTATCTCACCAACAACTGCATAAAAGAGATTTTCGATGTCGGCGTACTAAACTCAGGTATTCCAGAACTGCAACAATAAAATTATGACGACAACACCTCAGAGCTCAACTCCCCGGGACACTTCCACTAAACCCCTGACAGGAGGCACCAAGACAATGTTCTCATCATAAAACCATCGGAACGATTCCAAGATACCCGCGTGATCCTAAAAAAAAAATTAGTGAAATTTGAGAAGAGAAGAGTCAAAACTCTACGTCAGGATGCCTTACCAGAGCGACGAGGAGACTGGGAAGTAAAAAGAATTCCTAAACTCTCCGATATATAATTCCTAAATGACTCAAAACATTTTTCTAGACACAACTCGGCCGCTAAAAACGATCAAGCAGTGGGGCTCCTAAGGTCGGGGAAGGCTCTGATACCAACTTGTAACGCCCTCGATGCGGCTATATCTCCCACGTGTCGAAGCACGACTTAGAGGCATAACCGCATTGAAAGCAATGTCGCAAGTGAGGTAATCTTCACACAACCCATGTAATACATAAGGGAAAGAGATACATAGTTGGCTTACAATCGCCACTTCACACAATTACATGAATAAAGCATTACATCATCCAGATACAATCAAGGTCCGACTACGGAACCAAAATAAAAGAAGAACCCCAAATGCGACAACGGTCCCCGATCGACCCCAACTGGGCTCCACTACTGATCAACTAGAACGAAACAACACAAAGGGCAAGATCTTCATCGAGCTCCTCCTTGAGCTTGGTTGCGTCTCCTGCTCGGTAACATAGGCACCTGCAAACTGGTTTTGGAAGTATCTGGTGAGCCACGGGGACTCAGCAATCTCGCACCCGCGAGATCAAGACTATTTAAGCTTATGGGTAAGGTAAAGGTATGAGGTGGAGCTGCAGCAAGCGACTAGCATATATGGTGGCTAACATACGCAAATGAGAGCGAGAAGAGAAGGCAAAGCACGGTCGATAAAAGTATGATCAAGAAGTGATCCTATAGCAACCTACGTCAAACATAACTCCAACACCGTGTTCACTTCCCGGACTCCGCCGGAAAGAGACCATCATGGTTACACACGCGGTTGATGTATTTTAATTAAGGTCAACTTCGGGTTTTCTACAACCGGACGTTAACAAATTCCCATCTGCCCATAACCGCGGGCACGGCTTTCGAAAGATAATACCCTGCAGGGGTGTCCCAACTTAGCCCATGTCAAGCTCTCACGGTCAACGAAGGAATAGACCTCCACCCGAGACGTTCCGATCAGACTCGGTATCCCGGTACAACAAGACATTTCGACAGGGTAAAACTAAACCAGCAACACCGCCCGAATGTGCCGACAAATCCCGATAGGAGCTGCACATATCTCTTTCTCAGGGCACACTCAGATAGGTCAAGCTACGAGTAAAACCAACCCTCAAGTTTCCCCGAGGTGGCCCCGCAGGCTGCCCAGTTCGGACCAACACTCAGAGGAGCACTGGCCCAGGGGGGGGGGTTAAATAAGATGACCCTTGAGTCTGCAGAACCCAAGGGAAAGAAAAGGCTAGGTGGCAAATGGTAAAACCAATGTTGGGCATTGCTGGAGGAGCTTTACTTAAGGCGAACTGTCAAGGGGTTCCCATTATAGCCCAACCGTGTAAGGAACGCAAAATCCAGGAACATAACACCGATATGACGAAAACTAGGGCGGCAAGAGTGGAACAAAACACCAGGCATAAGGCCGAGCCTTCCACCCTTTACCAAGTATATAGATGCATTAATTAAGTAAGATATATTGTGATATCCCAACAAGTAAACATGTTCCAACAAGGAACAACATCTCCATGTTCCAACAAGGAACAAACTTCAATCTTCACCTGCAACTAACAACGCTATAAGAGGGGCTGAGCAAAGCGGTAACATAGCCAATCAACGGTTTGCTAGGACATGGTGGGTTAGAGGTTTGTCATGGCAATTTAGGAGGCTGACAAGCAAATGATAGGCATCGTAGCATTGGCATGGCAAAAGAGCGAGCAAACTAGCATAGCAAAGATAGTAGTGATTTCGAGGGTATGATCATCTTGCCTGCACAGTTGTCAGAGTTGGCTGGATCCTCACAAGCAAACTCAACGGGCTCCTCGGTAGCGAACTCGTCTGCGATTTAAGATATGACACCGGTCTGCGATTTACAGCAAGTAGGCATCTAAATGCAACGAAATGAACATGCTACAGCCACCAAACATGAAAACAAAATACATGGCCGAGATGTACACAAGATGGTTAACAAAACACTAGCACTGAGCCATAGGCAGATTCATCCATTAAGAGGTTCAAACAAGCATGGCCAAAATGAATATGCAAAACAGATTCCAGACTTAGTGAAATTAACACTAGTCTGAAATCTCAGATCACGATGCTCTCTTCGGAGCAGCAAAACAACATGATAGAAAACCTGAACATGACAAGTAAGAACATGGCATGGAGCTACTCAACAAGCTTAACAAAACACCCAAAGTGACCTGGGGCCAAAAGGGTTCACAAAATACTCTACCGAGCTCACGAACATAGCTCGAACACAATCAGTTTTCAGACTTAGTGAAAACTGAGACATGCTGAAATTAAACTCACGAAGGCATGTAAATGAGCTCGATGCACTCACTACGGTGCAAGTCATGGCAAGGAAAGCATATAACCAGCAAGAAGGCACAATGTGCTAGCTACACATGGCAAGAACGAAGGCATAGCATGCATGGAACACTAACGGTAGCATCGGCAAAATCGCAAACAAGTTGACGATCTGCCCAGATTAACAACGAAGCAAAAGTTGAGCTCGATTGAGTCAACCTAGAGCACTCCACATATGCCAACAAAGACATGGATGCATAGAGCATAACATAAATATCAAAACTCCCTTACTGATCATCCTCAAAAGAGGCACGGATCACTAGGAAACAAGCTAGACATATAGCATCATGAACTAAAATATCCCAGACTTAGTGAAAATCACTAAGTCCCTGAAATCTGCAATCTCAGGTACCTCTCTTCGCAAGCTTGCACAAGACAACACACACATCCTAAAAATGCATGGGTGGCACCTCTGGAAAGAAGACAAAATGCTTAACAATTCATCCCAAAGGGGCACATGCATATCATGCACGAATTAAACATGGCAAAAATGACAAAAGTGCATGATGAACTAACGGATCTGCAATTTAACTCACGAAGCCTCCTACTAACAGCATTTTGGGAATCAAGATGACCTCAAATGCAAATGATGCAATGGAATGAAATGATGTACATGTCGAGACGAAGATTCTGATATATCATATGCCCAAAACGGAGCTACGGTTGCGGAGATACAAGCAGTCAAAGATAGCACGAAAATTAGGGTTTCAGGAGTGAAAAGTCAACCTAGTGGATCTAGATCTGGCTCACGGATCCCGAGGCGGCGGCGGTACTGTAGCTCGATCCCGCCGGAGATGGCCGCGGCGGTGGCCGGAGAAAGGGGGAGCTCGCCGGACCTTGGCCGGAGAGGAGGGGCGCCGGCCCGGACGACGAGGAGGCGCGGCGAAGGGCGGCGGGGCCGGCTCGGGCGCCGTGGCGCGGACGCCAGGGCGGAG
>NC_057807.1:267819215-267854711 GCF_018294505.1 Triticum aestivum | reverse complement strand
GGAGGCGGCGGCGGCGGGGGTGACGTGGCGGCCCCCGAGTGGCTGGGCGCGGCGGCGGGGTGACGGGCGGACAATGTCCGTCGACGGCGGTTGTGTCCGGCGGCGGCGGAAGGAGTTGGATCTAGGGTTAGGGGGGAGAAGAACCGCGGATTTCGGAGGGGGGGTGTATATATAGGCATAGAGGGAGCTAGGAGAGTCCAAATGAGGTGCGGTTTTCGCCCACACGATCGTGATCGAACGCTCTAGGACATGAAGCAGAGTTTGGTGGGTTTTGGGCCAAATTTGGGGGGTGTTGGGCTGCAACACACACGAGGCCTTTTCGGTCCCTCGGTTAACCGTTGGAGTATCAAACGAAGTCCAAATGGTACGAAACTTGACAGGCGGTCTACCGGTAGTAAACCAAGGCCGCATGACAAGTCTCGGTCCAATCCGGAAATGTTTAATCCCCACACAAGAAAGAAAGGTAGAAATGATCACCGGAGGAGAACGAAGCGCCGGATTGCAAAACGGACAACGGGGAAAATGCTCGGATGCATGAGACGAACACGTATGCAAATGAAATGCGCATGATGACATGATATGAGATGCATGACACGCAAGCAATGACAACGCAACAACAGCGAATAACTGCACGACACTTGGCATATCGGTCTCGGGGCGTTACACGCCCTCCACGACCACCACTGCCGACATGGCCGCTTCGGGTCTCCTCCTCGATTGGAGCGAGCCGAGCCCTCCCTCTCCTCATATCCACCACCACTAGAAGCCCCTCACTTCGGCGACCCTTCCTGCCCCCTCCGCTTCTCGCCGGAGTGCCTCAGGCCGCCGCTACCTCGTTCGGTCTCCGCCTCCCCGTCCCTCTGTTGTCGCGGGTTGCAGCCACCCTAGCTCTCCCCGGCGCCCGCTTCCTCTTTGAATGGAGATGGTGTGGACTCCCGAGCCCTCTAGTGGAGTCGCCCTTGCAAGAGACGGCTGGAGCCGGCAGGCCCGTCGCCGGTGACGCGCCCTCCCCTGCCTCCTCTGTCCCATGCGGGAGCAGGATGAGGAAGAAGAAGACAGAGGCCAGGCGGGCCCTCTTCTCCTCACGGGTCCGCGTGGCAGCCTCAGCCCCGTTGACCCAGGTATGCTGACGTGGATAAGTGGAGGCGTAATCTACAGATTGTGCCTTCGCTTCCCGAAACCGTAGTTTCGTCTTTCTTTAGACAAGAATGCACTTTCGCTGATCTGAAAGCGTATTACCTTTTTGTATCAGCATGGAATACGTTTTCCAGAGGAGAAGGCGTATTTCTGCCTAGTGCACGTTCTGTTTTTCCGGCTAAGGGCCTGTTTGTGATGATTTTATTACAAATGGGTCCCTGGCAGAAAAACTATCATATCTTTTCACTCCCAACTCCAAATGAGGTGATTCCAAAGCCCACTTCTTCATTTCGTCGAGCCCGTTCTGTTGGTATCATTTTCACCATGTGTTAACATTCTGAAAATGACCATTTTGCCCTTGATGTTAATCAGCCCCCTCCGAGAGAGATCCGTTTTCCGGCGATCCTTTCCGCGAGTTTCTCGCATTTTCTCCCGGTGATTTCTTCCACCCCAGGCAAGCCACATCCCCCATTTGCAAGATTTGAATGCAGTGACATGGTTGCTTTATTTAAACTTGTTTAAAATATTGTGTTAGCTACTTGTGATTTGTTCATGGCATTTATCGGAGTATTATTTTGATCTTGTTATTGCCATGATGTTTGCTTGGAGTTCTAGGATTAATATTTTGATGATTATGTGGATGACATGTGCCTTTGGATTCTTAGTGGATTTTGTAGGGGAACGTCGTAATTTCAAAAAAATTCCTACGCACACGCAAGATCATCGTGATGGCATAGCAACGAGAGGGGAGAGTATTCGTCCATGTACCCTCGTAGACCGTAAGCGGAAGCGTTATGACAACGCGGTTGATGTAGTCGTACGTCTTCACGATTCGACCGATCCAAGCACCGAACGTACGGCGCCTCCGAGTTCAGCACACGTTCAGCTCGATGATGATCTCCGGCCTCCGATCCAGCCGAGCTCCGGAGATGAGTTCCGTCAGCACGACGGCGTGGTGACGATGTTGATGTTCTACCGGCGCAGGGCTTCGCCTAAACTCCGCGACGATATGATCGAGGTGGAATATGGTGGAGTGGGGCACCGCACACGGCTAAGGAACGATCCGTAGATCAACTTGTGTGTCTATGGGGTGCCCCATGCCCCCGTATATAAAGGAGGGAGGGGGAGGCCAGCCGGCCCTTGGGGCGCGCCAAGGAGGGGGGAGTCCTCCTCCTAGTGGGAGTAGGACTCCCCTTTCCTAGTCCAACTAGGAAGGAGGAAGGGGGAAGGAAAGAGAGGGAGAGGGAGAGGGAAAGAGGGGCCGCGCCCCCCTCCCCTAGTCCAATTCGGACTCCCCATGGGAGGGGGAGCGCCACCTCCTGGGATGCTGCCCTCTCTCTCCCCTCAGGCCCACTAAGGCCCAATACTTCCCCGGGGGGTTCCGATAACCCCTCCGGCACTCCCGTTTTCTCCGAAATCACCCGGAACACTTCCGGTGTCCGAATATAGTCGTCCAATATATCAATCTTTATGTCTCGACCATTTCAAGACTCCTCGTCATGTCCGTGATCACATCCGGGACTCCGAACAAACTTCGGTACATCAAAACTTATAAACTCATAATAAAACTGTCATCGTAACGTTAAGCGTGCGGACCCTACGGGTTCGAGAACTATGTAGACATGACCTAGAACTATTCTCGGTCAATAACCAATAGCGGAACCTGGATGCCCATATTGGTTCCTACATATTCTACGAAGATCTTTATCGGTCAAACAGCATAACAACATACGTTGTTCCCTTTGTCATCGGTATGTTACTTGCCCGAGATTTGATCGTCGGTATCCAATACCTAGTTCAATCTCGTTACCGGCAAGTCTCTTTACTCGTTCTGTAACACATCATCTTATAACTAACTCATTAGTTACAATGCTTGCAAGGCTTAGGTGATGAGTATTACCGAGAAGGCCCAGAGATACCTCTCCGACAATCGGAGTGACAAAACCTAATCTCGAATTATGCCAACCCAACATGTACCTTCGGAAACACCTATAGAGCACCTTTATAATCACCCAGTTACGTTGTGACGTTTGGTAACACACAAAGTGTTCTTCCGGTAAACGGGAGTTGCACAATCTCATAGTTGTAGGAACTTTGTATAAGTCATGAAGAAAGCAATAGCAATATACTAAACGATCAAGTGCTAGGCTAACGGAATGGGTCATGTCAATCACATCATTCTCCTAATGATGTGATCCCATTAATCAAATGACAACTCTTTTGTCCATGGCTAGGAAACATAACCATCTTTGATAAACGAGCTAGTCAAGTAGAGGCATACTAGTGACACTATGTTTGTCTATGTATTCACACATGTATTATGTTTCCGGTTAATACAATTCTAGCATGAATAATAAACATTTATCATGAAATAAGGAAATAAATAATAACTTTATTATTGCCTCTAGGGCATATTTCCTTCAGTCTCCCACTTGCACTAGAGTCAATAATCTAGTTCACATCGCTATGTGATTTAACACCAATATTCACATCTGCATGTGATTAATACCCATAGTTCACATCATCATGTGATCAACACCCAAAGGGTTTACTAGAGTAAATAATCTAGTTCACATCGCTTTGTGATTAACACCCAAAAGAGTACTAAGGTATGATCATGTTTTGCTCGTGAGAGAAGCTTAGTCAACGGGTCTGTCATATTCAGAGCTGTATGTATTTCACAAATATTCTATGTCCACAATGCTCTGCACGGAGCTAATCTAGCTAATTGCTCCCACTTTCAATATGTATCCAGATTGAGACTTAGAGTCATCTGGATTGGTGTAAAAGCTTGCATTGTTGTAACTTTTACGACGGGCTCTTTTATCACCTCCATAATCGAGAAACGTCTCCTTAGTCCTCACTAAGGATATTCTTGACCCATGTCCAGTGATCTACTTATTAGATCAAAATTGTATTCCTTTGCCAAACACAGAGCAAAGTATACAATAGGTCTGGTTCACAGCATATCATACTTTATAGAACCTATGACTAAGGCATAGGGAATGACTTTTCATTCTCTTTCTATTTTCTGCAATGGTCGGGTCTTGAGTCTTACTCAACTTCACACCTTGTAACACAGGCAAGAACTCCTTCTTTGACTGTTCCATTTTGAACTATTTCAAAAATTTATCAAGGTATGTACTCATTGAAAAATCTTATCAAGCATCTTGATCTATCTATATAGATCTTGATGCTCAATGTGTAAGCAGCTTCACCGAGCTCTTGCTTTGAAAAACTCTTATTCAAGTATCCTTTCATGCTATCCAGAATTTCCATATCATTTCCAATTAACAATATGTCATCCACATATAATATTAGAAATGCTACAGAGCTCCCACTCACTTTCTTGTAAATACAGGCTTCTTCAAAAGTCTGTATAAAACCATATGCTTTGATCAACTCATCAAAGCGTATATTCCAAATCCGAGATGCTTGCACCAGTCCATTGATGGATTGCTGGAGCTTGCACACTTTGTTAGCATCTTTAGGATTGACTAAAACTTTCTGGTTGCATCATATACAACTCTCCTTTAATAAATCCATTAAGGAATGCAGTTTTGACATCCATTTGCCAGATTTCATAAAATGTGGCAAATGCTAACATGATTCAGACAGACTTAAGCTTCGATACGAGTGAGAAAATCTCATCGTATTCAACACCTTGAACTTGTTGAAAACATTTCGCAACAAGTCGAGCTTAGTAGATAGTAACACTACTATCAATGTCCGTCTTCCTCTTGAAGATCCATTTATTTAACATGGCTTGCTGATCATCGAGCAAGTCAATCAAAGTCCATACTTTGTTCTCATACATGGATCATATCTTAGATTTTATGGCCTCAAGCCATTTCATGGAATCTGGGCTCATCATCGCTTCCTCATAGTTCGTAGGTTCATCATGGTCTAGTAACATGACTTCCAGAACAGGATTATCGTACCACTCTGGTGCGGATCTTACTCTGGAAGACCTACGAGGTTCTGTAGTAACTTAATTTGAAGTTTCATGATCATCATCATTAACTTCCTCACTAATTGGTGTAGTAGTCACAGGAACAGATTTCTGTGATGAACTACTTTCCAATAAGGGAGCAGGTATAGTTACCTCATCAAGTTCTACTTTCCTCCCACTCACTTCTTTCGAGAGAAACTCCTTCTCTAGAAAGGATCCATTCTTAGCATCGAATGTTTTTGCCTTCGGATCTGTGATAGAAGGAGTACCCAACAGTTTGCTTTGGGTATTCTATGAAGACGCACTTCTCCGATTTTGGTTCGAGCTTATCAGGTTGAAAACCTTTTTCATATAAACATCGCAACTCCAAACTTTAAGAAACGACAGCTTAGGTTTACTGCTAAACCATAGTTCATACGGTGTCGTCTCAACAGATTTAGATGGTGCCCTTTTAACGTGAATGCAGTTGTCTCTAATGCATAACCCGAAAACGATAATGGTAAATCAGTAAGAGATATCATAGATCGCACCATATCCAATAAAGTGCGGTTACGACGTTCGGACACACCATAACATTGTGGTGTTCCAGGTGGCGTGAGCTGTGAAACTATTCCACATTGTTTTAATTGAAGACCAAACTCGTAACTCAAATATTCGTCTCCGCGATCATATCGCAGAAACTTTATTTTCTTGTTATGATGATTTTTTCCACTTCACTCTGAAATTCTTTGAACCTTTCAACTATTTCAGACATGTTTCATCAAGTAGATATACCCATATCTGCTCAAATCATCTTGTGAAGGTCAGAAAATAACGATACTTGCCACGAGCATCAACACTCATTGGATCGCATACATCGGTATGTATTATTTCCAATAAGTCAGTAGCTTGTTCCATTGTTCCGGAGAACGGAGTTTTAGTCATCTTGCCCAAAAAGGCACGGTTCGCAAGCATCAAATGATTCATAACCAAGTGATTCCAAAAATCCATCTTTATGGAGTTTCTTGATGCGCTTTACACCGATATGACCCAAACGGCAGTGCCACAAATAAGTTGCACTATCATTATTAACTTTGCATCTTTTGGCATCAATATTATGAATATGTGTATCACTATGATCGAGATCCAACAAACTATTTTCATTGGGTGTATGACCATCAAAGGTTTTATTCATTTAAACAGAACAACAATTATTCTCTGATTTTAAATGAATAACCGTATTGCAATAAACATGATCAAATCATATTCATGCTCAACGCAAACACCAAATAACATTTATTTAGGTTCAACACTAATCCCGAAAGTATAGGGAGTGTGCGATGATAATCATATCAATCTTGGAACCACTTCCAACACTCATCGTCACTTCCCCTTCAACCAGTCTCTGTTTATATAACTCCTGTTTCGAGTTACTAATCTTAGCAACTGAACAAGTATCAAATACTCAGGGGCTACTATAAACACTAGTGAGGTACACATCAATAACCTGTATATCAAATATACCCTTGTTCACTTTGCCATCCTTCTTATCCACCAAATGTTCAGGGCATTTCCGCTTCTAGTGACCATTTCCTTTGCAGTATAATCACTCAGTTTCAGGCTTTGGTCCAGCTTTGGGCTTCTTCGCGGGACTGACAACTTGCTTGTCATTCTACTTGAAGTTCCCTTTCTTTCCCTTTGCCCTTTTCTTGAAACTAGTGGTCTTGTCAATCATCAACCCTTGATGCTCTTTCTTGATTTCAACCTTCGTCGATTTCAGCATCACGAAGAGCTCGGGAATCGTTTTCGTCATCCCTTGCATTATAGTTCATCACGAAGTTCTACTAACTTGGTGGGGGTGACTAGAGAATTCTGTCAATCACTATCTTATCTGGAAGATTAACTCCCACTTGATTCAAGTGATTGTAGTACCCAGACAATCTGAGCACATGCTCACTAGTTGAGCGATTCTCCTCCATCTTTTAGCAATAGAACTTGTTGGATACTTCATATCTCTCAACTCGGGTATTTTCTTGAAATATTAACTTCAATTCCTGGAACATCTCATATGATCCATGACGTTCAAAACGTTTTTGAAGTCCCAATTCTAAGCCATAAAGCATGGTGCACAAAACTATCAAGTAGTCATCATATTGAGCTAGCCAAACGTTCATAACGTCTGCATCTGCTCCTGCAATAGGTCTGTCACCTAGCGGTGCATTAAGGACATAATTCTTCTGTGCAGCAATGAGGATAAACCTCAGATCACGGATCTAATCCGCATCATTGCTACTAACATCTTTCAACACAATTTTCTCTAGGAACATATCAAAATAAACATATGAAAGCAACAACGCAAGCTATTGATCTACAACATAATTTGCAAAATACTACCAGGACTAAGTTCATGATAAATTTAAGTTCAATTAATCATATTACTTAAGAACTCCCACTTAGACAGACATCTCTCTAGTCATCTAAGTGATCACGTGATCCAAATCAACTAAACCATAACCGATCATCACGTGAGATGGAGTAGTTTTCAATGGTGAACATCACTATGTTGATCATATCTACTATATGATTCACGCTCGACCTTTTGGTCCCCGTGTTCCGAGGCCATATCTGCATATGCTAGGCTCTTCAAGTTTAACCTGAGTATTCCGCGTGTGCAAAACTGTCCTGCACCCGTTGTAGATGGACGTAGAGCTTATCACACCCGATCATCACGTGGTGTCTGGGAACGACGAACTTTGGCAACGGTGCATACTCAGGGAGAACACTTCTTGATAATTTTAGTGAGAGATAATCTTAAAATGCTACCGTCAATTAAAGCAAGATAAGATGCATAAAGGATAAACATCACATGCAATCAATATAAGTGATATGATATGGCCATCATCATCTTGTGCTTGTGATCTCCATCTCCGAAGCACCGTCGTGATCACCATCGTCACCGGCGTGACACCTTGATCTCCATCGTAGCATCGTTGTCGTTACGCCATCTATTGCTTCTACGACTATCGCTACCGCTTAGTGATAAAGTAAAGCAATTACAGGGTGTTTGCATTTCATACAATAAAGCGACAACCATATGGCTCCTGCCAGTTGCCGATAACTTCGGTTACAAAACATGATCATCTCATACAATAAAATATAGCATCACGTCTTGACCATATCACATCACAACATGCCCTGCAAAAACAAGTTAGACGTCCTCTACTTTGTTGTTGCAAATTTTACGTGGCTGCTACGGGCTTTAGCAAGAACCGTTCTTACCTACGCATAAAAACCACAACGATAGTTTGTCAAGTTGGTGTTGTTTTAACCTTCGCAAGGACCGGGCGTAGCCACACTCGATTCAGCTAAAGTGAGAGAGACAGACACCCGCCAGCCACCTTTAAGCACGAGTGCTCGCAACGGTGAAACCAGTCTCGCGTAAGCGTACGCGTAATGTCGGTCCAGGCCGCTTCATCTCACAATACCGCCGAACCAAAGTATGACATGCTGGTAAGCAGTATGACTTGTATCGCCCACAACTCACTTGTGTTCTACTCGTGCATATAACATCAACGCATAAAACCTGGCTCTGATACCACTGAAGGGGAACGTAGTAATTTCAAAAAAATTCCTACGCACACGCAAGATCATGGTGATGGCATAGCAACGAGAGGGGAGAGTGTTCGTCCATGTACCCTCGTAGACCGTAAGCGGAAGCGTTATGACAACGCGGTTGATGTAGTCGTATGTCTTCACGATCCGACCGATCCAAGCACCAAACGTACGGCTCCTCCGAGTTCAGCACACGTTCAGCTCGATGACGATCTCCAGCCTCCGATCCAGCCGAGCTCCGGAGATGAGTTCCATCAGCACGACGGCGTGGTGACGATGTTGATGTTCTACCGGCGCAGGGCTTCGCCTAAACTCCACGACGATATGACCGAGGTGGAATATGGTGGAGGGGGGCACCGCACACGGCTAAGGAACGATCCGTAGATCAACTTGTGTGTCTATGGGGTGCCCCCTGCCCCCGTATATAAAGGAGGGAGGGGGGAGGCTGGCCGGCCCTTGGGGCGTGCCAAGGAGGGGGGAGTCCTCCTCCTAGCGGGAGTAGGACTACCCTTTCCTAGTCCAACTAGGAAGGAGGAAGGGGGAAGGAAAGAGAGGGAGAGGGAGAGGGAAAGAGGGGCCGCGCCCCCCTCCCCTAGTCCAATTTGGACTCCCCATGGGAGGGGGCGCGCCACCTCCTGGGCTGCTGCCCTCTGTCTCCCCTCAGGCCCACTAAGGCCCAATACTTCCCCGGGGGGTTCCGGTAACCCCTCCGGCATTCCGGTTTTCTCCGAAATCACCCGGAACACTTCCGGTGTCCGAATATAGTCGTCCAATATATCAATCTTTATGTCTCGACCATTTAGAGACTCCTCGCCATATCCGTGATCACATCCGGGACTCCGAACAAACTTCGGTACATCAAAACTTATAAACTCATAATTAAACTATCATCGTAACGTTAAGCGTGCGGACCCTACGGGTTCGAGAACTATGTAGACATGACCTAGAACTATTCTCGGTCAATAACCAATAGCGGAACCTGGATGCCCATATTAGTTCCTACATATTCTACGAAGATCTTTATCGGTCAAACCGCATAACAACATACGTTGTTCCCTTTGTCATCGGTATGTTACTTGCCCGAGATTTGATCGTCGGTATCCAATACCTAGTTCAATCTCGTTACCGGCAAGTCTCTTTACTCGTTCTGTAACACATCATCTTATAACTAACTCATTAGTTACAATGCATGAAAGGCTTAGGTGATGAGTATTACCGAGAAGGCCCAGGGATACCTCTCCGACAATCGGAGTGACAAAACCTAATCTCGAATTATGCCAACCCAACATGTACCTTCAGAAACACCTATAGAGCACCTTTATAATCACCCAGTTACGTTGTGACGTTTGGTAACACACAAAGTGTTCTTCCGGTAAACGGGAGTTGCACAATCTCATAGTTGTAGGACTTTGTATAAGTCATGAAGAAAGCAATAGCAATATACTAAAAGATCAAGTGCTAGGCTAACAGAATGGGTCATGTCAATCACATCATTCTCCTAATGATGTGATCCCATTAATCAAATGACAACTCTTTTGTCCATGGCTAGGAAACATAACCATCTTTGATAAACGAGCTAGTCAAGTAGAGGCATACTAGTGACACTATGTTTGTCTATGTATTCACACATGTATTATGTTTCCGGTTAATACAATTCTAGCATGAATAATAAACATTTATCATAAAATTAGGAAATAAATAATAACTTTATTATTGCCTCTAGGGCATATTTTCTTCAGATTTTATGATTAGTTTCATGATGGCTTGGATATGATATTTTGGAGAATTACTTTGGATATCATGCTGCCTTTGGATTATTAGTGGTTAGTATGATTACTTTCATGATGCTAGTTGATGTTCTGTTGCTTGGAGTATTATTTTCGGGGATGATGTTTAAATGTGGATCTTATCCGAATAGCTTTATTCTTGTTATTGGAGTAGTAGGATTATTTTTTTTGGATTCATCATAACAGTAGTGTTGTGCTACCCTTGGAATATTTTGAGATGATGATATTATGCTTGGATTATTTGTTGGATATTGCTATGACTTGGCTTGTAGTTTGATAGTGGATATTGGAGTATCAGTTACCACAGTTATATTTTTGGGGATAAATTCCGTCATTAAGTTGGTCAGGTGCCACCAAACCGGGCTCTTCCAGTGCAACCACATTTGCCTTATGGGAAGGCCCTAATGCGGTCTATTGCCATGTCTCTCACCGGTGCCTCCAACGAGGGAAGGTTATGGGCGTGCATACCCTGGCCTGATAAGCAGACATAACCTTGTGTGCCCGTAGTTGTTAGGCGCCTTTTTGTCCCCATTGGGACGTTTATGTTTTGGCCACGACGGTGGTCGTTGTGTCTTTGGTAGACACGGGGCCACCCAGGACTAAACCTAGAAGGGGTGTTGGTCGGAGTGGCCGGGAGAGTATCATGGCAGTAGATCGGTTTTGTCGGAACGCCGTTGGTCCACCCGAATGGGAGTATGAGGCCATGGGTTTTGTGGTGTGGGTAAAGTGCGCTACCTCTGCAGAGTGTATTTGTTTAAACTATCGATAGCCGTGTCCTAGGTCATGGGCATGGGTTCGTATTAGGTCCCACTGTTCGATCAACACTCACATGATGGAATGACTTATAGGTGATTTATATGTGGATATGTTGATATGTTGAGCAGGACAGATTGGCAGGATGTTGATGATGACGTTTGAGACCAATTGTTGGTCATGGTAGTGATCACCGAAAGGATCACGTTTGAGACCAAGTGTTGGTCGTGGTTGTGATCGCCGGAATGATCATTGTCTAGATTTGATCATGAGGTGATCGAGATGGTATATTGCTTGGCCGGTTAGCCAACATAGATATGATTACGGAGATCTAAGATGGTGATTTACTAGTATCGTATTAGTTCCATACCAGGCTTAGTAGTTGTTTCATCATAATAGTTGTTAATTTAATTAACCTGTTAAATGCTATGTTATTGTCTTGCCCTGATGTTTATGGTTGTTGTGAGCTTGCAAGTATATTCAATGTACTGACCTGGCGTGCCATGCCAGATTGCAGGTGATGCCTTGATTGCTTGATTGCTTGTCGATGGTTGCCGTGCGTGCGAGCTAGATCGTGTCCCATCCAGAGTCCCTGCGGAGTGGAGTTCACCACCTTCGTCGTTGTTCCGCTGCTAGAAGTATTCCACTGCTATGAGTTGTTCCGCTGCTAGCATAGAACAAGTATAGTATCGCAGGCGTAGTGCCGCCGTGCTAATGTGCTTCTTTGTAACATCAGACCCGTGTAATTATTATTCTTGTAATAAGAGCTGGTTTGTTTTATGTCAAGCAGTGTCGTATTCCAGAGACTTCTCCTCGATCTTTGGGCTGGAATATGGGGCGTTCCGGTTTCTCTGAGCCAAGGTGCCACACTCGTGAACTTCCAGACCTCCCATGAGATTATCCTTCCTCCGTTGGATTATATAGGGTTTTACCATCACGGTCCAAGTCATCTAGATTACCACATCAGTTGGACGGACCTTATTTTGCCGAAGATTGTAATCTACCGAGTGCCCACACGACATGCGGATTACACAGACTTCAAGCTAATTGCCTTGTTCGACCGTAGAATCGCCTATCTTTACGCCAGTGCCTTCTTTAGATGGAGACAACTCAGCTTGCAGTGGATCGTCGAAGCTAATACACATTTCTGTGATGCTATTGAACACAATGGAATCATCTACGTGATCGACAAAGCAGATGGCACCACGTATTGCTGGGACGGCGCGTGTAAGTTGTTTTCGTCTGATGTTAATGATAATGCCATGACACTATTTGAACTTTCTGTGATGATTGGCATATCCCTGTTTGAGCAAAATTTGAGTAGAACTATGGCAATGTATTAGAGACGTCGTAAATCAGCTATATTTGGAATGAGTTAATGCATGCGATTGTGACCATGTCATTACATCCAATTTGTACCCTTGAATAACCAAACGGTTAGGAAGATATGGGTATTCTCCTTACTTTATAGTAATCTATATAGTACTAAGTATGAGTGTGTATCAATAGCCATGTTAGTTTCTTCATTTTCATGATGTAGAAACATGCATCACAGTATTGGTTTCATCTAACCATACATTAGGGAAGTAAATGTGCATATGGAGAACTCTATATTTGGAAGTACTGAAATCCTGTAATCCTTCCCATGCGTACATACCTATATTCGCCCTTCAGCAATCAATGGTTAGAATAATATCCTCACAAAAATTTTGCCCACAGAACATGAGTATATAACAATGCATGGTCTATTAGTTTCCTTGAAGAATTTGTTTGTGAGGACAAAACATGATTACATAACATGGTAGTTTCCTGTGAAGAATCAATTGCGAGATAACATGAGTATAACCATGCATGGAACTTATATATTTTCGAATCCAATATACATTTCCCTGTATTTTACTCTTAGTTCCAATAGGGACATATCAATGATGCTTCTTGCATTATCCTACTCATACTCTGAACAATGCTGATCTTACATTAACAATGTCTGTCCTTTTTAATATGATGCAGTGTCCCTACAGTTACTGCCCTTTGTAATCACACCACCTTTGCCAAAAATAGGGAAGCACAACTGGTTCCTCGCTCAATCAGACGATGGCAAAAGACTGATGATCATTCACACACATGAGCCGAAAAAGTTATATTGCAAAAACTGCACTTTGCACAAGCACCATGGAATACGCGAGTATCCAGACAGTGGCTGTTACATCTATGAGCAGGATACCAGCTTGTTGGGGCCTTCAGGATTTTTGAGTTGGAGGCGGGTAAACAGCCTTGGTTCACAATATCTGTTTCTCGGACTCAGTTATCCGATTAACCAGGAGATCACCATTGGCAAGGACCTTGATGGCAGGGACGCTCTGTTTGCTATGGAAAACTGTGTCTACATGGCAAGCCTAGGACTTTGGGAGCAAACTCCCCTGATTGTCAATGATACAGCCTGCAACCAAAAGAAGGTGAGAATGACAAAGACATCTCGATTAACTTTGATCCTTGGATGTCTCAAGTCTGACAGGCATTGATGTGGTTCAAGCTTTCAGGTTGATAGGTAATTGTGCTGTTGCATCGAAAGGATGGAGTACTGGTGTCTCCGAATCACTGGTGGCTGAAGCGGGGCTGCAAATTATGATGGTGTTGGATCATCCCTCTTCGAATGACTTGTTGTCTTTGATTCTTGTTCTGGATCGGTAGTTCTCTCTTTTGTTATGCATATTCCTTGTCATTTCGTCATCCTCGTCTATGTCACTCTTACTATGTAATAGTTGCCTCCATTTAGAATGTCATTCTCGTCTGGATCACGAGAGTCTGAGCGCTGCATATGGGTGCGTTTTGGTGGTGTAGCAAGACTTCTTATGAACTATCATGTCTTGTTGTTTATGTCAGTAGTAGTCACTAGTCAGTGTTTGAATGTTGTATATATCGTTGTTTTGAACTGTTTATTGTCTCGAACTGCTAGTGGGCTAGATGAGGGCATCACCATTCTCCAGAGTTCAGAGAATATCTCCTTTTGTCAAGTTATAATTTGAGCTCAGTGTCTTTTCGATGATGTACACTTGTTTGGGCCAGTGAGGTGTCGTTGAATATGGGCCAAGTAGTAACGCAATGCCAAACAGGTCAATTATGACTCTCAGGCCGGGCTCTCAAAAAAATAAAGAAAAAAGACTCTTAGGTCGACATATGGGCGCCACTGGTGTTTTCGTGAGC
The DNA here is from genome assembly GCF_018294505.1 of Triticum aestivum. Lineage (NCBI taxonomy): Eukaryota > Viridiplantae > Streptophyta > Magnoliopsida > Poales > Poaceae > Triticum > Triticum aestivum. The sequence continues at coordinate 267,840,287 of NC_057807.1, read as the reverse complement.
TTGCGCACCGAGAGCATATTGGCGCGTGTTCGAAATTCATGCTACCTTTTCATCCCCAATATCCCTCCCCTCCCCCACCTCTGGAATCTCGATTACTACTCCAGTTCCCCCAAATCCCCCTCCTGTACTCTCTGTACTCAAGCGCACTATCATGTCGCCGGTCAACGCGGATCTCCGGGACGGAGATCCTGAGGTCCGTCCTGCCTTCGGGCGCTGTGTGTTGTCGCTCAACAGTGGCATGGTGGCGCTTGAAGACCAGTTTGCCGGCAAAGTGCTGATGGTAACCATCAACAGTGACCGGCCTCCCGTTTTGCCGGACGACCTTGTCAAAGCTCTTGGCATTGCGCACGACATACAAATAAGTGACTTGCTCGTCGAAGTCTGTCCGCCACCTGCTGATTTCTTCGTCAGGTTCCGGACAACTTTCGGCTGCAGTTGTGTGTTCGAATCTTCCCGGCGTTTGTTCTGTGATGGCGCACTGGTGAGCTTTGATCGATGGCACCTAGGATGGGGCTCGGTGCCCTCTGAGCTTGAGTTTTTAACAAAGCTTACCTTCCACGGCATGCCTCGACGTGCTTGGAATAGTGTGCCCATGAATGAGCTTATCAACGAACTTGGAGGTGAGCTCGTAAGTATGTTTGTTCCTCTAGACAGCCGGGCTCTGACGGTTATGGCATGGATGAGAAGCCGTCCACCATACCGAAGGTGATTGGTGTTGAGATACCGGTGCAGGAACCGGGGTTGTACTATCCATCGCCACCAAGGCTGTAGCAGACCACGTTAGGGATGTAACTGTATCGAGTGTTCGTGCATGTCAAAGAAGTAGTCTATCCATCAATCGAAGTCCTGCCGCTGCTGCTGGTGCCAGGGTCCGTCGACGACGTCCATGACAGGAGTCAACATCAGACTTTCCCCGTGTTGCTTGGAATGATGGATGGCATAGGGCCTACTCCATCACACGACGGAGGCCACTACTTCTTTGGGAGAAGAGGCAGGGTTGGCTGCTTGGATGTGCTCTAATTTGAGGTAACAACTGAATCTTCTTAGATACTTGTTAGATCCGAGCTATCGGTGTGAAGCACTAATGTGCCAGTACATTTGATTGTGACCTGTTCTATTTTTGTACCTGAACTTTTTTTTAGAAAGGGTTGTACGTCAACTTAATGTGCTAGCAGAACTTATTGTGTTCTATGTCTATTTTCTTTGCACAGAATTCAAGATATTTCCCCTTCACTGATAAAGGCGATGAACCGTTATGTACGAGTTCATTGGTTTCAACATAGCCCTACCCGTAGAGATCGACTGCTTCCACCCTGATTGTGCCGCTTGCGTGAAATTTTTGTATGCAAGTTCAGTGTGCTATGATGTTCTATATGATTGTGTGAACTATATAAGTTTTTACTGAGCATCGGTAATGCATATGGCTGAAAGATGTATTTACGAGCATCGACCGGTGGGTCTCTCTCTCTCTCACACACACACACAAGCGGGACTCGTTGAATTATTTCTTCGCTCGTGACAGCTTTTAATTAGGTTCCACTGTACTCTAACTTTTTTTCTTAAGTTATTAATTTAGCTCAGTGACTTCAAAAAGTTGTACAGAGGCCTTGTTTGGGCCTTTGCGACATCGTTGAGTGTTGGCTGAGTAGCCATGTAAAGTTGTATTGTACTACACATGCCTTTTTTTAAATCAGCAAGGCAACTAGGGCGACAGTTGTACACAATATCCTAAAATAAGCCCAACCTAGCCTATGCTTCTTTTAATAAAATGCACAACCCAGTTCATTTTTTATATAATCAGATTACCAAGCCCAACTTAATTTTTTAATAATATTTGTATCTCAATATTATTTTTATATGAAATGCTCAGTCCAGACCATCATTGTTTTTTCACCCATCACAGAAAATAGGTCCATTTCTACTAACGTCAAATGGCTTGTAAATTATCAGAAATGATAAATGCGCTGCATGTACGCAATATTATTTTTGACCCAGCTCAGTAAATAGGTGTATTCGAATGAATAATCAAATGCGCTGTACATTATCATAAATAGTATTTTTTTGAGAAACAATTATCATAAATAGTAAATCGACTATTATTATTTTTACCCAGCCTAGGAAATAGATTATTTTTTGAGTCAAAGCCTAGGAAATAGATGTATTGGCAAACAAAATGAAATGGGCTGTAAAACCTAAATGAATGGGCTGCATTCCGCCACAACTTTCGAAGCTGACTTTGTTGGCCCACTAGACGAAGCATGCGCAAGGTGTTGTCCGTTCATGAACAAAACGATTTAATGGTCTAAAACAAAAGGTCAACAAATTATTCTGACATCTGTAGTCATTGGATTGACATCCAATGGTGATCCTGCTTATTCAATCTCTCATCTAGTTGCTCTTGCTCCAGCCGCCAAAACCATCACCGGCTGGAGCGCCTGCATCTGCCTCCCGTGGCCGGCTGTGCTGCCACGGAGGCCTCGCCGCCCTGCCCTACTCCCAACGGTGGCCAGGTCATACCTGTACTCACCCACACCTTCTATTATTCTTCGGCGAAGGCAGCCTCACCCGGCAGCCGAACCAGTCCCTCGTTCCCCCTCCGCTAGGGACTCCAGTGCCCCTTGTTCCATGACTCTAGATCGTTCCCATCTCAGGTCTCGCCGTCGTCCACCGCCTTAGTGCTCTCGGCATGGCATGGTCAACATGGTCAAGGAATGCCTTCCATCAGAAGAGGACTGTACGCGGAGAGGCTGATAGCTGGGTCCACGACCGCAGCAAGGAAGTGCCTCCTTATTACGCGCAAAATAATGATTCATCCACTTGACAGCGGGACCTACCGGAAGGGCCTCGAAAAAAGTTTCCCCCTTGACAGCTGGGACCCACCAGCTACATCTTCGTACGCAAGGAAGTGCATCCATATTACGGGCAAAAAAATGATTCTTCCCCCTGACAGCTGGGACCCACTAGATATATCTTCACACGGAAGGAAGTGCCTCCTTATCCTTCCCGATAGCTGGGACTGACCGGGTCGAACCGTATGTTGGGTTGTCTGTCTGGTCGCGAACGTGTACGTACATACTGGTCGATTGGTCTCTCTGCAGCAATGAACCGTGTTCGGGTAAGGAGATGCACGTGTCGTAGTAGAGGTGCAGACGTAGCATGTCACGCAGTCCCATATATATATATCGTGTACACATACATACAGCCACACTGTAAGAAATTAAATACGGCTATGTACGTACATAAGGGCGGGGTCTCAAACGCGTACCCGCGCATACGTACGGCCAGGGCTCGTGTACATGGAGAGGCAACGGACGGCAGCGATGTCATCCTGTTCATCGGCAACTAACCGGCTGGGTCGGAATGGAGGAAACAACATCGTCTTCATCGAGAGCCAAGTGACTGGGTCGAAAGCGTACTGTTCATCGAGAGCGAAGCCACTAGGTCGGAACGTGTCCTATTCATCGGGAGCCAACGGGCCTGGATGGAACCGCCGAAACGAGGTCTGGCATACAGCAGAATGGAGGAAACAGGCCTTCTGTTCGACCACATACGGTCGAAACAAGGTCCTGTTCATCAGGAAGGGTCTGGCATACCGCAAAACGATGGAAACAGACTTCTGTTCGAGCTCCTATGGTCGAAACGGGGTCCTGTTGATCAGGAGGGTGTGGCGTACCGCAAAACGGAGGAAACGGACTTCTCTTCGACCGCCTACGGTCAAAACGGGGTCCTGTTTATTGGGAGGGGTGTGGCATACCGCAAAACGGGACTCCACATGCTACTGTTCATTCACCGCCGACTTCCTCCGGAATCCACCTCCTACTGTTCATCCACCGTCTCCAGCCTCCACTAGACACTGTTCATCAAAGGGTTACTATTCATCCTGCCTCCACCGACTTCAGTTCAAGCAACCTCCACGGGGTCCTGTTCATCCACCCCCAACCGGCTGGAGTGTGTGGCGGCCTCCTTGGGCTCCTATTCATCCAGCGGCAACCACGTAGTATATACCACAGGGTCCTGTTCATCCAGCGGCAACCGCCTACACAGGGCCGGGGTCTTGTTCATCCCACCCCCACCGGGAACTGTTCATCCAGAGCCAACCCAACTGGCTTGACTCACACCATGTCTCAACTCGTTCTACGTATCACGCGTGCGGTAGCAACGGTCACTGTTCATCCAGAGGCAACCCAACCGGCTAGCTATGTCTCGCACGGGGGTTCGATATGCTTCAGTAAGCATGCAACAACGATTGATCGGGTTCAGTTAGTAGCGAAGGAGTCTCGGTCGGGTTCAGTTAGGAGCGAAGGGATCAATCGATCGGCTTCAGTACGTAGCAGCAGGAGATCGCTCGGGTTCAGTTATAGCAACATGGCTCGCACCATGCGCGTGTACGAGAGAAACGCGCAAACCACAATTTATCGCTCGGCCTCAACTATCCACCGTAACCGGGAACTCCCTGATATTTTCCTCGCCCTCGCTTCTACCACAATTTTCTCTGTCATGGACGGCCCAAAGAATGTCATGCATGTGCGTCTCCGGCCCGCCCATGATGAAAAGCCCATGTTCTGTCATGATTTTTTATCATAGAAGTAGGAGCCCACCACATCTACGATGATACCGGGTTTTGTCACAATTATCATCATAGAAGTGTCATAAGCATGAAAGGAAAAAAATTCACTTGGGCCAAAATGTCACGGATGTGTCTTTTTTTGTAGTGTCTCACTACTACCTCATCACCACCACCATCACCTTCTTCGCCACCAAAGGAGACTTGAGTACACGGTATGGGCACTCCCCTTGGCTTGTGCCAAGCTTGCGGGAGGTGCCTCAGTATCATATCACCACCACCTTCTTTGCCTTTATCTATATTAGTTCGATCTTTAGTTATCTTTTGAATTAGTTGAATAAAAGTTTAGTTCAATCTATTTTCGAGTGTTTGCTTAGTGATCTATCTATCTACGTAATTGTGTGCGAGATATATAATAAAGTTTAGTTCGAGTTTTGCTTTCTTTACTTTTATGTTTCAATCAAAATAAAAGGTATACTGAAAAAGATCATATGCTAATCTTATGGTAAGTAATGACATCACATAAAGAGAAGTACAATTGGTAAATTCGTTGAAAGTAGACAAACATAGCATTGGTCAATGATGCAGTTCATGAAATAATTAATAAGGGAAGAGAAGATTCACATGCAAATACACTATCTTGGACATCTTTTATGATTGTGAGCCCCCATCAAAATATTATATGCCAAAATTGTTGATGTTGGACAAGGAAGACAACGTAATGATTTATGTTTGTTCATATTCACATAGAAGTTATATTGTCATAGATCCTTTAACATGTGGTGCTTGCTCAATATCTTTGCTAGCCAAAAATTCCGCACTAAGTAGAGATTCTCACTACAAAAAAAATACACTTCCGTGATGATACATGTTTGTCACAGTAGGTCGCTTTTTTTGTCATGCATGTACATCCATGACAAATTTATGACAGAATCAAGATAGTCATACTTGTGCTGTCGTAGAAGTGTTCCATGACATTACCAAAATTATCATCACGGAAGTGTCCACTTCCATGACGATAAATCGCGCGTCACAGAAGTGCTTTCGTCAAGGGTGACCGACACGTGGCATCCACCATAACGGAATGTCGTTAAGCTACCGGGCCGGGTTTTGGATCCGATAACCCGTTAACAGCCCCGACCAAGGGGAAATTTCCACGTGTAAAATTCTTATTGGCCGGACGAAACACGTGTCAGCTCGTCAGTGGGTCAGATAGGCGCCTATGATACGTCGACATGTGGCACGGCCCAACAGAGGCCCATTCCTGTGAAAAGGCCGGCCCATTTTACTTCGTCAAAAGCTGGCGGGCTGGCCCATGGAAAGCCTGTTAATGGCCTAGTCGCATATAGCCCACTTACAGCCCGCTAACCCAAGGCCCGTTATGCCTTATCCGAATTAGGCCCAGTAGCGTCATCTGGGCCATTCAATATGATTCCAGCCCGTTTTCACTTCTGGCCCATGTATGGTCCATGACGTCTTTCGGCCCATACGAGGCCCTATGTAACTCTTGGCCTATTAACGACCCGTGGTGAAACTGGCCCGTAATGAACAGTGTATCACTTTACACCCATTAACGGCCCGTGGTTAAACTATCCCGTAATGAACAGTGTATCACTTTATACCCATTAACGGCCTGTTATTCCGTTGGGCCGTGTCCAGCCCATGTTATCTTTCGGTGTTCTCAGACCCCATTTATTCTTGGGCTCATTTCCAGAATTCATTTACTTACGGCCCGTTACTGTCATTTTCTGCTTGTGGGCCAAATTCAACCCGTGGTTACAGTCGGCCCGTTTGTGGTCCGTTAATACGTTGGGCCATTTTCAAAGCGTCATCAAATATGGCCTATTAACGATGGCCCGTTACGGTCGGCCCATGAACGGACGATTCCAACTCTAGCCGGTTTACAGCCATAATGCGGCCTGTTATTGGCCCATGTTTGGCCATTTGATCATACAGCCCGTATAAGGCCCATTGATGATACGGCCCGTAGAAGGCCCATTGTTTCTACCGCCCGTAGAAGGCCTACTGTTTCTACGGCCTGTAGAAGGCCCACTGTTTCTACGGCCCGTAGGAGGCCCAGTGTCACTACAGTAAATATTAGCCCATGGTTATTGTGGCCTAGTTTTAAAATATAGGTTATTGCAGCCACTAGTTAACCGCGGAAAAATAACTACAATGATTAGAAGCAAACAAATAAACAAGACAACAAGGAAATAAATAAGCAAGCAACTAACACTAGGCTATCACGGCTATTACACATATTACATCCACTGGCCATCAAAGTTCGCCAGTAGTGCAAATATAGGGAACAAAGCAGCATATCATATACACTGGCCGTCAAAATTGGCCACCAGTGCAAATAAACGCGACAGCAAAACAAGAGCATAACTGAAACAACTTCAGAAGAGCTCAAGAAATGTTATCCTGGGTATCCACCATGCTAGCAATAAGCTTAGCAAGCTGATTAGCTTTGTCCTATTTGGCGCTAAAATCCTCCAACGCTTGCTGTTGCACCAGAAAGTATGCATCTGAATGCTCCAGGGACTTCCGCAGTCCTTCCGCTTCTTGTCGCAGCACAGCTGATCGATGTCTTTCAGCTTGTACTTGAGACTCAACAAACCGAACTGATTCAGACAGTGAGTTTGAATAGCTTGTGCAAGCGGTAGTGGCCAGTAACTCCAACACTAAACCAAGACAGGATGTGTCACTATCCTGAACCTTATCTGCATTACTTCCTTTACCATTGCTTAATAAGGCACTCTTCCCCAATATTCTGTCAGCATTCTAAAAGAAGAAACAAGCAGACACATAACAAGTTTAGCATGTACTAGTATATGAAACTCATTTCGGTGAACCAGTTCATTAGTAAGGTGGACAGGATTAAACTACCAAGTCTTCTATTGCCAAGTACTAGTACATAATAAAAGCATCAAACAAACATATATCTATGTCCTATGGAAGCAATGGAATCTTAAATTAGAACAGTTGTTCTTCAGGTTTAGGCACTTGTTCTACATGAACAGAGTACAGTAAGACGCAAGAATATAATACTTAAAAATAGAAAATGAGATCATAGACGTTACCACATTCTTTGTTCGGGACCAGTACAGAACAAGGTGTTCCCAGTCATCATCCAGTAAATGTGTCTCAGGAGAACGTAAGGGAATTTGATGAGTTTCTTTGCCGGTGAAGTACGTTTTCTTCAGGTAATTCCGATACTGCCACCAAGCATTCTTGAAGATAGCAGAGGTATTAGCACAGGTTACCTCATCCTGAGTTTCCAAATCGGTCCTTCTCTATAGAGAAAAATGGGAAAATTTGCTGTATTATAACCATCATGGAGGTAGGATGTATGGGACAAAGCAAAGTAATTGCCATGAATAACATTACTTACACATAACTCCTGGACAAACACCTGCAACTGGCATTTTCCTTCATCTTCAGTATAATATTTCCAAGATGGGAAGATACGCACGTATGATTTAACAACATCAAATGCGATAGATGCTAAACTACGGCTAGCTGGTTGTGATTCCTCCACAGGAATAGGCATACTAATTGGTGGAGTTGGGGTTCGCCATGATAGTACTGGCCCTTTGGGCACTGGAGCTGCCTTACTAACTGCTCTTGTTTGGGAGCTCTGTGGTGGAGATGGTGCCGTGTCAACAGGAACTGAGTTACTATCGGCTGGGGTTGGGGTTTGATTGGGTGAAGCTGGTTCTCTGTCCATCGTAGTAGGGGTACAATCTGCGATAGTTTGGGTTATGTGTGGTAGGGCTGGTTCTTGTGCATGTACAACCGGGGTGCTATCTCCACCAAGAGGTAGCACTGTTTTATTTGAAGACCGTGTTTTTAGTCCGCTAGATACTGGCATCACCCTCTCCAATTCAAATGGCTGATAAACAGGAAACATAGTTGAATGTACAGACATTGTATGAGAGACAGATGCAATAGATAGTGTGGAAAAAAGAGGGCATGAAATAGTTGACATGTATATTGTTTAACTAAAACGGATAGCATGACATAATTTCACATATATGATGTCTATCTAAACTGGGTAGCATAGCATAACATAATTCAAAGATATGATGAATAACTAAATAGGATCGCCTAACATAATTCACCTACATGTTATCTAAGTAATCATGATCGCATCATTTAATTCACATATATGATTGTAGGACCTTGAAGTATGTCTAGAGGGGGGGTGATTAGACTACTTGACCAATAAAAACTTAACCTTTTCCCAATTTTAGAGTTTGGCAGATTTTAGCTATTTTAGGACAAGTCAAGCAATCATCACACAATTCAAGCAAGCATGCAAAGAGTGTATAGGCAACGGAAATTAAAGCATGCAACTTGCAAGAAAGTAAAGGGAAGGGTTTGGAGGATTCAAACGCAATTGGAGACACAGATGTTTTTGGCGAGGTTCCAATAGGTGGTGCTATCGTACATCCACGTTGATGGAGACTTGAACCCACGAAGGGTAACGGATGCGAGAGTCCACAGAGGGCTCCACCCACGAAGGGTCCACGAAGAAGCAACCTTGTCTATCCAACCATGGCCGTCGCCCATGAAGGACTTGCCTCACTAGCGGTAGATCTTCACAAAGTAGGCGATCTCCTTGCCCTTATAAACTCCTTGGTTCAACTCCACAATCTTGTCGGAGGCTCCCAAGTGACACCTAGCCAATCTTGGAGACACCACTCTCCAAGAAGTAAGAAATGGTGCGTTGATGATGAACTCCTTGCTCTTGTGCTTCAAATGATAGTCTCCCCAACACTCAACTCTCTCTCATAGGATTTGGATCTGGTGGAAAGAGGGTTTGAGTGGAAAGCAACTTGGGGGAGGCTAGAGATCAAGATTCATATCGTAGGAATGGAATATCTTGGCCTCAACACATGAGTAGGTGGTTCTCTCTCAGAAATGGTAAGTTGGAAGTGTAGGTTCGTTCTGATGGCTCTCTCCACGAATGAAGAGGAGGTGGAGGGGTATATATAGCGTCCACACAAAATCTAACCTTTACACACAATTTACCAAACTCGGTGGGACCGAATCGTTAAACTCGGTCGGACCGATTTAGTAAACCTAGTGACCGTTAGTGATTTTCGGTGGGACCGACATGCAACTCGGTAGGACCGATTCAGTTAGGGTTAGGGCATAACGTAATCACGGTAGGGCCGATTACACAAACTCGGTGAGACTGATTTGGTAATAAGCTTTCCAGAGAGTTGGTCAGGTAAACTCAGTGGGACCGATTTGCTCTTTTCGGTGAGACCGAAATGTTACAAAAAGGAAACAGAGAGTTTACATTGCAATCTCGGTGGGACCGATCGCTCACTTCGGTTAGACCGAAACGTTACGAAGGGAAACAGAGAGATTACAACCCCATCTCGGTGAGACCGAGATCCCTATCGGTAGGACTGATTTGCTTAGGGTTTGTGGCAGTGGCTATGACTTTTGGAATCGGTAGCGCCGGATAGAAAGAATCGGTGTGTCCGATTTTGGCTTTAGGTTTAGGTCATTTGTGGATGTGGGAAAGTAGTTGAGGGTTTTGGAGCATATCACTAAGCACATGAAGCAAGAGGCTCATTAAGCAACACCTCATCCCTTCTTGATAGTATTGACTTTTCCTATAGACTCAATGTGATCTTGGATCACTAAAATATAAAATGAAGAGTCTTGAGCTTTTGAGCTTGAGCCAATCCTTTGTCCTTAGTATTTTGAGGGATCCACTTTCATCATCCATGCCATGCCATTCATTGAGCTTTCCTGAAATAATAGTCTTGGAATAGCATTAGCTCAATGAGCTATATGTTGTTATGAATTACCAAAACCACCTAGGGATAGTTGCACTTTCAATCTCCCCCCTTTTGGTAATTGATGACAACATATAGATCAAAGCTTCGATAAATGATAATAAAATTTAAATAACATCGTCGGTTTGAGAAGTATGTGATAAGCAAGAGCTCCCCCTAAATTTGTGCATAGTTTTAGATTTGCTTTGGACTGCAAATGCATAATCAATTAGGCTCATGGGTTACTCTTCCATGTCACATACATCTTGGTGGAGCGCTCAAAATAATAAACAATGAATACATGCACTCATCACCAAGCATAGTGAGTGATCACATAAGATAGATAGGATAATATCAAGCATGCATAAGTGTAGCTTATGATCAAACACATGATCATCAATGTCTCACAAGCATAGTATCTCAACCAAAAGCAAACAAAGATTGAACAACCACCAAATAAAGCAAGAGAGAACAAAAGCAACACTCTCTCTCGAAGCCTATGATCTATACATTTTTCTCCCCCTTTGGCAACAAGTTACCAAAAAGTTCATAGAAAATGCATAGTGCTAGATCGACTCTCAGGCTTGATCTTCTGGTGGTGGTGTCCTGATAACTCCAAGGATGAAGGCTTCAGTTGAAGTGGATGGAGCTGGAGGAGTTGGTGTTGGAGATTGTTGCACTGGAACTGTAGGGGCAATGGCTGGTGCTGAAGTTGTTGCTCTAGTGTCTGTCACTAGCATTGCAACTGACCTCTAGGCTCTGGGTACTCTGGCAAACACATTGGTGGTAGTCTTTCCCTTCCTCTCCTGCATGTCATCCTGCAGCTGCTCCACAACTGACTGAATCTCAGTTACCTTGACATCTAGATCATAGCATTTTTGTTCCATGATTCTTTCCAGGCTCTCCTGGTTTTGAGTTAGGGTGGCCAACCCCTACTCAATCCTCAGAGATGATGCTATCAAGTAACCAAGCTGCTCCTGTTTGGTTTTCAAGAAATACTCAGATGCCTCCTCTTGAGTTTGCATCTTGTCAGCCTTCTCCTTCCTTGCCTTCTCCTTCTTCTCTTGAGCTTGAACTGATTGTGGATCATCTTCATTCATGACAACCTCATTGTCCTCAAAGTCTGCATAAAGTGGAAAGTGTTCCTTATCCAACTGATATTTGTCAATCCCCATCTTTGAGTTGCTCAATTCTTGAATCTGAGGGGCATATCCACAGCTCCTCTTATGATCTGCTGCAGTCCTCTTTATGGTTTCAACTATAAGGCTCATGACTTTGAATTTTTGTGGCACATCAAATAAATGCAACATATTGATGGCATGCCTTCTGATCATGTTGTGGTCACCTGACTTGGGCAACAGAGTGTGCCTCAGAATCCAATTGATAGTAGGCAGCCCTGACAACAGAAAATGGACTGATCCAAAAGTGAAAGTCTCTAGGGATTTGTCTGGGATCTCCTTGTACATGTGTGCCATGGTATTGTGTCCCATTTTCTTCTTGGCATATACATCCAGATCTTCATCATTTTCCTTTGGGACATTTATCAGTTTTGCCCATTCTTCTATAGTGGATTGGTACCTTGTACCTTTAGACATCCAAACAATTCTTCCATCCGGGTAAAAATGTGATGTGGAGTAGAATTGCATGATAAGTTCATTATTCCAATTTGTGAGCTTTTGCCCAACAAAATCTGCAACTCGACAAGCAACAAAGCTGTCTTGCACTCCAGGATAGTGCTCTTCATTTTCCTTGATGAATTTCCAGTCAACCCACCTCATGTCACAAACTATGGGCTTCTTGTGCAATAAGATTGTCTCATAGAAGTCCTGCTGTTCCTTTGTATGGAACCTGTAATCAACAGCAGTTCTTCTCCTTGTGGCATATGGATCTGCCATCCTCCATATCCTCAATCCTGAGTCTTTTCTGATGTTCATGTCCTCAGCCACAGGATGGGCATCATTGTGATCTGGTATCTTTGGCTTGAGCTTCCTTAGAACCTGTCCTTCTTCATCTTCCTCCTCAGCAACCTCAGGCACTAGGGCCTTGTTCTTCTCAGCAGCTGGAATACTCCTGGTATTCCTCTTTGGTGCAGACTTGGCCTTGGGGGCAGCTTTGGGTGCTTCCTTGGGATTAGATGTTGCACCCCCAGATTTAATAGCATCACCCATAAGCTTTGGTGCCTTTGGTGCTGGTGCAGAAAGCTCTTCCTCTTCCATCATGGAAGGTTGACCAACAACTTTGGCCATGGTCTTCTTGACCCTTTCCTTCCTCTTCTTGCTTTCATCAGGTGGCTCTTTGGGATCAGGATTTTCAGGCAGTTGAGTTGATGCTCTGGCCTTGGGCATAGGTTGCCTTCTTGTAGACCTTTTAATCTTCATGCCTGGCTTTATATCCTTTGCTGAGCCATATTCCTTCTTGAGCACCACTTTATTGGAAGTAGCCTCATCTTCCTCAGCTTTGTAATCTTCATCCTCTGAATCTGAAGTTCTTTTCCTCCTTTGCCTAGTTGCAGCCTTAGGCAAATTGCTAGGAGTACTTCTGCTCCCTTCATCTGAAGTTGAGGGACTAGTGCCCTCACTCAAGTCCATCTGCTCTTCTGACCTGTTCTGGCTGTCACTTTGATCAGATATACTGCAAAAGCTGACTGCTGACCCTGTGAAGAGTTATAGATGAGATAGAAAAGACGAGCATCACAAAATGCAGAGGTTTTTGCAAAAGAATGACTCAAAAGTTCAGTCTTAGTTTTCCACCGAAAGCATTTCGGATCCACCGATTTTCAAACTCGGTGATACCGAAGCAGTTTTGGAACCTAAACTGATGATCTCGGTTGGACCGAGTTTCAGTTCAGTGGTACTGAGACTGCTAGGGTTTCACAGAATCCTCAAATCGGTTGCACCAATTAGTAATTCTCGGTCAGACCGAGAGTCACTAGTGCAATGGCATAAGCCAAATCGGTGAGACCGAGTTTTTCAACTCAGTGGGCCCGAGATGGTTTCGGCGGAAACCTAACCCTAAAAATTTGAATCACATCTAATCTATGAACTACTTTGGCTGGATAGAAGAGTTTCAATCGTGGCAAGAATCAATATGAAAACAATGTGCCAGGAATCAGACGTGGATAGCACAAAGATTAAGTCCATACCCTAAATTGGCGGTGGACTTGCTATGGCGGCAATGGCGGGGACGAAATCCGTTGACGGCGGTAGAGACCAGCGACAGGAGGCTACTGGAGATGAGGAGACGATCCGGAGACCACGATGGCAGAGCGAGCTGTTGCGCGGGCGAAGGGTTTCGGAGAAATTTCCAAAATTTTGCCCGTGGCTATATATATAGCTCGACCCTGTCGGTGTGACCGAGTGGAACAACTCGGTGGCACCGAGATGCATAACTGTGTTCAGTTACAGCAAATCCGTGAGACCAAAAAGTTCAAATCGGTTGCACGAGATTGAAAACTCAGATCAACTTGATGATCTCGGTAGGACCAAAATGAAAGGATCGGTCAGACCGAGAATCACTAAGAGGTTTTGGGAGTTTAAGTCTATGACAAATCGGGGACTCCGAGTGCTCCACACATAGAGTGGTTTGAATATGACTTGATCAAATTTTGTGATGTAGCATGAATAGAGTTTGAGACGAGAAAAGCATAGATAGCTAAAGAAGGTTCTTAGGCATTCTTGTCCATCCACTTGGCACAAAGAAAAGAATTCAAACAAACAAAACAACAAGTGGATGTCCTTGAATGAGTAAAATATGCACCAACATGCTCACACAATAATATGGCAATTGAAATATGTGGCAAAGCATGCACAACCAATTTTAGCATCTATCAAGCAATTGGCGATGACTAGGTCATCTATATATGAGTATATTGACTTAGGAGTCAAATGAGAACATTTGATCATAGGTCATACTCATCGTTTAAGCTCAAGTGGGGTTACCACTTTTTCATAATGCATTAATGTGTTCACACCATTAGAGTTGCTTTGACTCAATTCTTAGAGTTAAGCTCCCCCTAGATGTGAGATCCCCCCTTAGAGGGATGAACTAACCTTGGGTTTTGTCGATGATGACTTCATGTAGGTGTTGAAGATGTAGATGCTCAATGTTGATGTAGATCATTTGGAGCAATCCTTTGGAGTGAGTTTCACTTTCAACTTGCCTACATGGGTTAGTCCCACAAGGAACAAACAAGAATATCCATAGACATAGAGTGATGCACACACAAGATGATGTCCATGAAAACATTAGGTTACCTTGTCCCTTGCCTTACCAACATGAGGGTTTGTGACTCCTTGAACTAGTGCAAGATGTGAGAGTTGATTGCACTTGTTCTTGCCAAAATGATATGAGTGAAGAATGTTGGCGGAGTCACCCTCAAGAACTCTCTAGTTCTTCTTCTTCGGGATCCACATCATCTTGATGGGAATCCTAGGAGTTGTAGTTGTACTTGATGAAGTAGAACTTGATGTAGTCTTGGGGACCCACTTGAACGAGGCTTTAGGTGCTTCTTCAAATGCATCAATCTCTTCTTGAAGCTTGTCCTTGCCTTTTTTCTTGTGGTCTTGTGGTGGAAGATCATCTTGAGCTTGTGTCCCCTTGAAGGAAGTAGGATCATACTTCTCTTGTTGAGGAACAAACTTTGTCTTGGGGTATTGATCTTCTTCCCACTCAAATCCATTGGCGTTGAACTTTCGTTCAAAACCAACACCTTGATTCTTCCGGTGCCTTCCTTGCTTGCGTACAATTTCCTCAAATTGCTTACTCCCGGCAAGGCTCTTGTAAACACCTTTCTCTATAATTCCCTTCAATAAACTATTTTCTTGCTCAAGTGTAACTTGGCTAAGAGAATCATTAGTGGAATCAAGAGAACTACTAGAAGCAACAACATTGGATTTGACATTATTATTGTTACTACTAGAGGAAGTATCTTTCTTGTACTTGTTACTAGACTTGACTTGAGGCATGTAAGTAGATAAGAGTAAACGCTTGGCAATGTAAGAAGAACTTTTCTTGCGGATATCATCATTAATTGCCTTTAAGAACTCATGCTCTTGCTCAAGATTGAGGTTTTCAAAGCGTAACTTCTCATGAGCCCTTAAAAGTTCTCGATGATCTTCGAAGATAGTTTCATGAGCCAACTTAAGAGTGTTTAGTATTTAGTTAGAAGCTCAATTTTCTCCTTATCATTGTCATTCGTTTGATTAGCATGATTAATTGATGTTTCATCATAGTATTCATCACTAGAGTTGTCAACAAGTAAATCATCATCCACAAGCAAGTCATCTTCATCACTATTAAAATCAACGTACTCGGGATGTGTTACCTTTGGACCTTTGGCCATGAAGCATCTTCCAACACCTTCATTTGGTGAGTCAAATATGTCGTAGGAGTTGGTTGACTCAAGTGCTAGACCGGCAACACCTTCATCTTGAGTATATTCGGAGTCGGAGTGATAGCTTCTCTCGGAGTGATTGTCGGAGTCGGAGCCGGAAACCCATTCACCAACATGAGCTTGATGTCTTCGTTTTGTGTAGCTCCTTGATGACTTGTCCTTTCTTTCCGAATCCTTACTTCTCCGTGAGGGTCTTCGTTCATAACGATCATCTCTACTCCTCCTCTCTCTTGGTGGTGATTCTTCTCTTTTGCTCCTTCTTCTTGGAAAATCTTCTCTTCTTTTCTAGGGTTCCGTACACTCATTGGAGTAGTGTCCGGGTCTCCCACAATTGTAGCAATTGTGCTCTCGACTAGAAGATCTCTTGTTATTGTAAGACCTTGAGTTAGAGCTCCTTTCTTTGCTTCTACTTTTGTAGAATTTGTTGAAGTTCTTCACCATTAAGCTCAATTCTTCATTGAAGATTGGTTTCTCACTTGATGATGTGGGGGCTTCACTTGAGGCTTTGTAAGCACCACTTGACTTGTTGTGAAGTTCCTCCTTATCCTTGAGTGACATCTCATGAGCAACAATCCTTCCAATGACTTCCGTTGGCTTGAGATCTTTGTAGTTTGGCATCATTTGGATCAATGTGCACGCGGTATCATACTTTCCATCCAATGCTCTTAGGATTTTCTTGATGATGAGTTTGTCGGTCATCTCTTCACTCCCTAAGCCGGCAATCTCATTTGTGATAAGAGCAAGCCTAGAGTACATTTTAGTGACACCTTCACCATCCTTCATTTTGAACTTGTCAAGCTGACTTTGGAGCACATCCAACTTGGATTCCTTGATGGACTCGGTACCTTCATGCATATCAATCAAAGTATCCCAAGTTTCCTTTGCATTCTCAAGACGGCTGATTTTGTTGAATTCTTCGGGGCACAATCCGTTGAAGATGATGTCACATGCTTGAGCGTTGTATTGCAGCATCTTCAATTCTTCCGCATTAGCTTCACGGTTCGGTTCTCTCCCATCGAAGAATTCACCTTGCAAGCCAATACAAATAATTGCCCAAACAGCGGGGTTATGTCCAAGAATATGCATTTTCATCTTATGCTTCCAACTAGCAAAATTAGTACCATCAAAGTAAGGACCTCTACGGTGATAATTTCCCTCGCTAGACGCCATACTCTCCTAGGTTGTGAAACCAAGGCTATGACCACCAAAAGCTATGGAAATCATAGAAAATGGAGACCAATGCTCTGGTACCACTTGTAGGACCTTGAAGTATGTCTAGAGGGGGGTGATTAGACTACTTGACCAATAAAAACTTAACCTTTTCCCAATTTTAGAGTTTGGCAGATTTTAGCTATTTTAGGACAAGTCAAGCAATCATCACACAATTCAAGCAAGCATGCAAAGAGTGTATAGGCAGCGGAAATTAAAGCATGCAACTTGCAAGAAAGTAAAGGGAAGGGTTTGGAGGATTCAAACGCAATTGGAGACACAGATGTTTTTGGCGTGGTTCCGATAGGTGGTGCTATCGTACATCCACGTTGATGGAGACTTCAACCCACGAAGGGTAACGGCTGCGCGAGTCCACGGAGGGCTCCACCCACGAAGGGTGCACGAAGAAGCAACCTTGTCTATCCCACCATGGCCGTCGCCCACGAAGGACTTGCCTCACTAGCGGTAGATCTTCACGAAGTAGGCGATCTCCTTGCCCTTACAAACTCCTTGGTTCAACTCCACAATCTTGTCGGAGGCTCCCAAGTGACACCTAGCCAATCTAGGAGACACCACTCTCCAAGAAGTAACAAATGGTGCGTTGATGATGAACTCCTTGCTCTTGTGCTTAAAATGATAGTCTCCCCAACACTCAACTCTCTCTCATAGGATTTGGATCTGGTGGAAAGAGGGTTTGAGTGGAAAGCAACTTGGGGAAGGCTAGAGATCAAGATTCAAATGGTAGGAATGGAATATCTTGGCCTCAACACATGAGTAGGTGGTTCTCTCTCAGAAATGGTAAGTTGGAAGTGTAGGTTCGTTCTGATGGCTCTCTCCACGAATGAAGAGGAGGTGGAGGGGTATATATAGCCTCCACACAAAATCTAACCGTTACACACAATTTACCAAACTCGATGGGACCGAATCGTTAAACTCGGTCGGACCGATTTAGTAAACCTAGTGACCGTTAGTGATTTTCGGTGGGACCGACATGCAACTCGGTAGGACCGATTCAGTTAGGGTTAGGGCGTAACGTAATCTCGGTAGGACCGATTACACAAACTCGGTGAGACCGATTTGGTAATAAGCTTTCCAGAGAGTTGGTCAGGTAAACTCGGTGGGACCAATTTGCTCTTTTCGGTGAGACCGAAATGTTACAAAAAGGAAACAGAGAGTTTACATTGCAATCTCGGTGGGACCGATCGCTCACTTCGGTTAGACCGAAACGTTACGCAGGGAAACAGAGAGATTACAACCCCATCTCGGTGAGACTGAGATCCCTATCGGTAGGACCGATTTGCTTAGGATTTGTGGCAGTGGCTATGACTTTTGGAATCGGTGGCGCCGGATAGAAAGAATCGGTGTGACCGATTTTGGCTTTAGGTTTAGGTCATTTGTGGATGTGGGAAAGTAGTTGAGGGTTTTGGAGCATATCACAAAGCACATGAAGCAAGAGGCTCATTAAGAAACACCTCATCCCTTCTTGATAGTATTGGCTTTTCCTATAGACTCAATGTGATCTTGGATCACTAAAATATAAAATGAAGAGTCTTGAGCTTTTGAGCTTGAGCCAATCCTTTGTCCTTAATATTTTGAGGGATCCACTTTCATCATCCATGCCATGCCATTCATTGAGCTTTCCTGAAATAATAGTCTTGGAATAGCATTAGCTCAATGAGCTATATGTTGTTATGAATTACCAAAACCACCTAGGGATAGTTGCACTTTCAATGATTTATATGCTAAACATAGGGCATTCGATATGATGTCTGAACTAAGAACATGGTGTTGAATATTGTGTATATGATGTCTAAACTATGCAATGCAAGACACCGTATGCATTATATGAGCAGTATAACCATGCCAAGTTAGAGCATACACCTCAGTGGGGGAATAGGACTGGTCATCTGTCTCTGAATCCATCTCTGAGGAGCTATCGGGACCCAACAAGAGATCTTCTTCGACAGGTAGCACTGTCTGCTCTGAAGGCCTTGTTTTCACTCCAAATTTTTCTATCTCCCACCCAAATGGCTGATTCATAGGAAGAGTAGTTTAATGTACAAACATTATCGACAAATGGAAATGTAATGAAGAAAAGGATGGGCAAGATATCATTCAAATATATGATGCCTGTTTAAACAGAATGTCATTGCACATTTCACATATATTATGGCTGGCTAAAAGACATGAGACTGCATAATTCCCATATATGATATAGAAACTAAACAGGTGGCATTACATAACATGTCTAAACTAAGCAGATGACATATATGATGTCAAAAGTAGGCACTGCAAGGCAACATATGCATGATATGACTAACATCATCATGCCAAGGTAGAGCAAACACCTTGGGGAGTAAATAGGAGTGGTCAGCGGCGTCCGAATCCGCCTCAGAACAGATATCTTCCTCTGGATTACAATCTGGAGAGGGGTGGGGAGCGTTTGCCATTGAACCCACCATGGAGCGATGTATGCATGACATTGTATTGCCGTGAAAAACTCTTCTCTTTTTCTCTACATGTTCAGCATGACTGTGTACAATATCTGACATGCATACGAAAAAAATATGGTGAGATTATGTAAGGAGAGCATGCAGAAATTTAGAGTGATGGTAACAACCAGTGGATCGATGTTTTTCCGTTGAACCAAAATAGCCCTAATGGATCGACGTGAATGTATGGTAATGAGTGATGCAACAAGTGTACAACCTCTTTGCCGTAGCCGTGTCGACCTCAGCATCATTGGGTTGGTCGCTGAAGCAGTTGAGGCAGAGGTGGCTGTCGGAGGTGTGGAGGAAGATCTGAGGAATCTGTAGACGGCATCCAGGGCACTGCTCTGTTATGATGGATCGTTCTGTCGTTGGAGCAGCTCCGGTGAGCCATAAGACGTCAAGGCTGAAGCAGCACAAGACAGACATCGTCAATCTCAAGTGGGATTCTAATAGCATTTCCAATAGATGATGTAAAATGGATGTAAAATTAACATCACAAAAAACCACCTGACTACAACAAATGAGGTAAAAACTGTTGACTCTGAACTTAGCTGTCGAAACTGAAATTTACTGTGGAATCTGAATACTACTGTCGAAACTGAACGCAATGGTAGCAGAGAGGCACTTGACATGTAGTTTAGGGAGGGCCTGCAGTTCATCTTCAACCTGCACCCCCCTGAGCCGCCAACCACCACCGGCTGAACCGCCGTCCCTAGCGCCGCCTCGCCGCCCCGAAACAACTCGCCACCGCCGTCCCGGCCAGCCCTCTAGGCCCTCCGCCCACCACCCTGAACCCTAAGATAGATAGTGGGGTACCTCTCCGGCGAGCCACCGTCCCCGCTGCGGGTGGTTCTTCCTTAACTCCGGCGAGCCCCCCCAACCCCTGAAAATCGACTAACCCAAAAGTCGATTCAGTCGACTGAAGTGTGGCTTAATTGGAGCAGAGCAGCAGCACGAGCGAGGGGGAGAGCAGCAGTAGCAGCTGGGCGAGCGAGCGATCGAGCGAGAGCCAGAGCAGGAGCAGCAGATCCGGTTGGTATGGACGCCGCCGCAGAAGGGGCCTCGCACTGGGGGAGAGCCGCCGTGGAGATGTCGCCCGCGGCGCCGACTTCAAGGTAACCGCTCCATGGGGGTGCGGGATGGAGCACCGTCAGCGCCGGGAGGTCGAGTTAAGGAGAAGGTGCAAGGCGATGAGTGTATAACCTCTTTGGTGGCGCCGAGTAGGCCTCGACTTTGTCCGAGGAGTCGGTGAGGATGCTGCGGTTCCGGTGGAGCAAGTTAAGGCGGCGCTGTGAGGATGGAGCAGCCGCAATAGACGAGGCGATTGTCGGAGCAGCTCCTTGGATGTCGAGGACGGGGCGGCTGAACCAGCGGGACGGCGAGATGGATGACGGATCCTCATCCGGGGAGGTGGACGAGGGACGTCGAGCTGTTGCGGTCGATGATGTCGTCGGGGAAGAGGCTCTGGCTGGGCAACGGTGACGTGGCGGACGGAGGAGGGTGGGGTTTCGCGGCTGGAGCGGAGAGGTTATGGCGGCGTGGGATTTCGAATGGCGAAAAGGGGGTGATTGGAGGGGGTGAAGCATGACTTAGGAACACGCTTGTCCAAAATGTAGG
>NC_057807.1:267794486-267818849 GCF_018294505.1 Triticum aestivum | reverse complement strand
CGCTTTCGGATCAGGGTTAGAAGGGGGATTTCGCGTGTCGGGATTTGGCAGCTGGAGGGAGTTTTCGCGCGCATTGTAATTTCGGGATAGCAAGGCGCGGGTTGTGAAGGCGCTAGTTTTGGGAGAACGATATCTGAATTTTCGGGATATAACAAGACGCGGGTTGAATTTTAGGGACAAGCCTAACGTGTCGTAATATTGTACTTGTACATAGCAAATCAATTCGCACTTCTCTCAACCAAAAAGAAAACGAAAAAAATAAAACTATTCACACCACACAAAGAGAGAGTCTTGCCCCGTTTTACTATACAAATGATATTCAAAGCTACTCCCTCCTTCCATCTATATAGGTCCTAATGCGTTTTTCGATGCTAACTTTGACCAAATATTAGAGCAATGATATATGACATGCAACTTACACAAAGCACACCGTTAAATTCGTCTGTGAAAGGTTCTTTCAATGATATAATTTTCACATTGTGCATGTCATGGACTATTAATCTTGTCAATAGTCAAAGCGGTCTTAAAAATCTCATTACGCCCTATGTAGATGGAAGGAGGGAGTATGAATCCATGTTATGTCCAATTAATTTTTTTCGCTTGCTGTATAATGCATGTAACCTACTCATACCAACATTTTAGTGCATTCCAAATGTCTATACTACCGCTGCAATTCGAACTAAATTTGAATTCGTTTCTCTATTTCAATAAGAATCTACAATCATGATTGTTGCCAACTTCAACCATCATAGTGTATCACCGTTTTTTTATAAGAGTAGAGATAAAATATATTAAATGTAGTATACCATGTTCATAACCACACCATGTGTATCACCGTTATATATATTCACACATGTGTCGGTTTGAAACACTATGATAAATTCTTCAAATATCTGAATTCGCTTTTTATAATGAAGTATATATGATCTCTATTCGTCTTTTACACCCACACAACCCTCTTATCTTTGTAGCTATCACTAACTTTCTCTTGTGCATGCACACGCCCGCATCCCTCTCACCCTCCCTCAGCATTCTCTAGCTCCATCGCGCAAATTCGTCTTTTCACTTTAGGTCATTCACCCACGGTGTGTGTAGGCCCCCTAGCTCCTTCTTTACGACACACATCGATCGATATGTCTCTCTAGCCAGGTGTGCCTAGCACAAACACAAGCTTCCCCTCTTCTCTTGTCACCGTCCATGCCTCACTCCCACCACTCTTTTCATCGTCCTCGTACTCACACACTCCTCCCCCTCGATATAGTATGCCTCTCGTACCACCTCCTACATGCATGCCTCTCTCTCTATCCTTTTCCTCGTGCCTCATTTTCTTCTAACACACACATGCATGTATACCGATCGATCTCCCAACATATACCTAGATCGACTTTAACTACCCCCCCCCATCGATCGACGTACCTCACAAGTTATGTCTCTCCTTTCTCTTACAAAGGGCGATTGATCTTCCTATGTAGTTACGTCTGCTTACCACAGCCACATCGTCCCCCTCATCATTCATGCATGCCTCCTGACCCATCTCTCACACGCACATGCACAGACAACAAGTAGCCATCTCCTCTCTTGATATTGCGGGCGTGCCCTCCGTTTGTCTAGCAAGCCTATCCCACCATTTTTTAGAAGCAAATCCAGTACCACCCCCTCCAACACTCTAGCTCTGTCTCTCTCCCAACCTTATTCATCTCCTGCACATATGCATGGATGCCGATCGATCTCCCTTAATGCATGAGGCAGATCGATCTCCTTAATACATGAGGTAGGCCTCTCTCCTCCTCCACACATATACCAGCCATTGTACCTCTATAGTTAATTGGGCCTCCCTCTTCCCCCACCACACACCGATAGTCGAGCGCTGCAGGTAGGTATCCATGCCACAAGAGACAAACTGCACATGTCCCATCTCACATTCCAGTAGGCCAGCCACTCTATATCTTTGACGTGGGCACACACAAATTCGATGGCACTCTTTATCGATCGCGCGTGCGCACACACACACACATCATCCCTCTCTTCGATTCTATAGACACCTCAAGCCGATGATACCTCCACTCTCTTCTCGTGGATCGCCCCCTCTATATATATGTTATATCCAGGACTCTATTTCACACACATTGGATATGTTAAATTTTTGGGATATTTAAATTAGTGCCCCTGGTTCCTTAGTTGTGCTCACTTTTCCCCACGCTCCAAACGTTTGCTCACTTTTCCCCTCTTCTTTAGCTGAAACTCTCACAAATGCTCATAGCGGGCGTTTGCCGTCTTGACCGTCCATTGACCATTAATTGCTGACGAGTAGGGCCGAGTCTTCGTCTGACTGTTGCTTGCTGACGGGTGGGACCGCAAGGAGACACGTATTGGGCGGCTTGTCTGAATCTGAAACGGATCTAGACAGGCCGCACTGCACCGCGCCGCCCTGCCCCCTCCGCCGGCGTCGTGCCGCGTCCACCGCAGTTGTTTCCTCCACCCTATGCCATATTCCGTTCGTCGGTGACGCCACGTCTCCGCCAGATATAGCCCACCTCCCCATCTGGGATTACATAGCGATGTTGAGTGAGGACGCCCGGAATGCAGTCGACCGTGGAGAGGATTGGGTCGAATCCGCGGCAGATAATTCATGGATTAAACCTAGGTAAGCATTGTTTCCTCTCGAATTGACGTTCTAAGTCGTATTGTAGGCCGTATTTGACTTCTGTTTGCTTGAATCGTTCGAATTTTTGCTCGATTTTACCCGGCTAACTGAAGCCTTTGTTTCCTTCCCCAACAAAATAGGATTGATCCCGCGCTGGCTTTCCGGCTGGCGATTAGAATGGAAACTAGTGTGCTGCGTGGTACTAAACCACATTTGATTTCATCATTTTTCTATCCCAAAGTGGTAGAAACCAGCATATCTTTCAAAGATTTGCGAGCTGAGCTCCGAAACACCTATCCCTGGAGTGATGCCGATGCTGTTGAACTGAATTACTTCAGCAGTGACGAGTAAAGATTTCTCCCACTAACTTGCGACGATCATATGCCGTTGCTTTTTGCTGGGATTGCTGGCTGCCGATTCAGTAAACTCCAAATCGATGTGCTTCAGCCACGCGCAGAACGGGCGAAGGGGAAGGGAGTTCAGACATCATCTGTCTGTGCTAATAGCCAGCACCCCGGCACTCCTTGTAGGTCTACACCAAGTAAAGCAAGTGGTTCATGGAGCCACAACATGCCTGCTGCCAATTCTGGTTCCGATTCAGCTGCTGCTTCTCGTGTACCTTCTGCAGTTGGTGTAGAAGAAGATGCAGAACCTGACGAGGCAGTGCCTACACATGATGATGAAGATGAAATGATGTTTCCTGAACTGGTCGATGTAGCCAGTCAGCAAGCAGTGGATGACGAATATATGGAGGATCCCATCAGCCAAGCTAGGTTTGATGACACTGACGATGAAGAGAAGGTGGAGAACATGGACAGCTTAATCGAGGATGAATACGATGGTGATGACATGCCAACAATTGAGTGGAACAGGGAAAAACCTAAGCTTAGTGTAGGTACCATTTTCCAATCAATGGTGGACTGTCGGAATGCAGTGACAACATGGTGCATTATATCTGAAAACAACTATAAGATTAAAAGGAGTGAGCCAGCAAGGTTCACAGTTTTTTGTCCATATCCTAGGTGTAGGTGGAAGTTGCATACATCTTGTATGAGAAAGAGCAAATATATTCAGGTAATCCAAGTTCAGTTAGTAATTTAGTTTCTTATCGTTGAGTAAGGTTTCTTAACTGTTCTTTACCCATTTATTTTGTTTCAGATAAAGAAAAACCCACACAAGCACACCTGTCCACCTGGAGGGGGAGGGGGGAAGGCCAAAACCAAGCTAGCAAAAACTAGGTGGGTGGCAGATGCTATATTGGATTGGCTGAGAGAAGAACCTGGACTTGGTCCAATAGCACTCCATGGGAAGCTTTTTGAGAAGTACAAGATAGAAATTCCTTACATGAGAATTTTCAATGCTAGGAAAAAGGCTCTTGACAGAATTAATGGTCAATGGAATGACAGTTTTCAGCTGCTTTACACTTTCAAAGCTGAAGTGGAGATGGCAAGTCCAGGGAGTGTTGTAGAGATTGACAAGCATACAGTTCCATTCAAAATTAAAGGGAAGTCATTTCAGAAGGAGTGCTTCAGAAGGGCTTTTGTTTGTTTCAAGGCTTGCTGGCAGGGGTTTCTAGATGGTTGCAGGCCCTATTTGGCTGTAGATGCTACACATTTGACTGGAAGATGGAGAGGACAGCTAGTAGCAGCTTCTGTAGTTGATGGACACAACTGGCTATTCCCAGTTGCATTTGGTGTGGTGGAGGCAGAGTCTGAGGAAAGTTGGGTCTGGTTTCTGCAGCAGTTGCACAACATTATAGGCACACCCCCAGGTTTAGCTATACACACAGATGCTTGCAAGGGTTTAGAGAGTGCAGTGGAAATTGTATTCCCTGGAGTGGAGCATAGGGAATGTATGCGACACCTAGCGCATAATTTCAAAAAGAAGTTCAAAGGTAAAGTTTATGATGAGAACTTATGGCCAGCATCATACACATGCAGCAAAAGGAAGCATGAACACCATTTGAGAGTGTTGTATGCTCAAAATCCTCTTGTGAAGGAGTACATGGATGCACATCATGGCAAGGTGTGGTCAAGAAGCAAATTCAACGAAATCTGCAAAGTAGATTATGTGACCAGTAACCTTGCAGAATGCTTCAATTCAAAGTTCAAGTCAGTGAAAGGGCTCTTGTTGTGGCAAGCATTTGACAAGATGAGGCAAATGATCATGATAAAGATGGCTCTTCGCAAAAGAATTGCAGAAACACAATATGTTGGTCATCAAATGCTCCCATCACTGATTAAGGCATTGCACATGAAGGCAAGAGGACTGAAGATGAAATGTATTCGATCTAGTACATATGAGGGAGAGGTTACCTATACTGACACTAAAAATAGGGTATGGAGGTATCCTGTGAACCTAAGTACTAGAGAATGTACTTGTAGGCAATGGAAGATCCGTGGGAAGCCATGCATACATGCCCTACATCTGATGAACGTTATCGGGGGTGTAGATGGTGAAGTTGATCAATATTGCTCTGAGTATTTCTCTGTTGCCAAATTTATGGCTGCTTATGCTGACAATGTGCCTGCACTATTGGGGAAAGATCAATGGAACATAGTAGATCCAGGGTTCAAACTCCACGCTCCTGTCATTACTAGACCACCAGGAAGACCAAGGAACCAGAGGATTAGAGCAGGTGAGGAGGGTCGTCTACCAAAGAAGCGTGCTTGCAAAAAATGTGGAGTTCTGGGGCATATTGCTAGGCTTTGTACCAATGCAGTGGATGCATCATTTGGAGAGGAGGAAAGATGGACATCAGCCAATGCTAAGGAGAATGCAACAGCAATGGAGACTGAAGATGCAGTGGAGAATGCAGCAGCAACTGAAGCAGTGGAGAATGCAGCAGCAAATGAAGCATCTTGGTATGTGTTTGCACCCTTTGTAGAATGCAGCTACCCTTTTGTTTGCATTTGTTCTCTTTTTTGCCTATGGCTTATAATTTTCTTTACCAGCTCTAGGGAGAAAAGGCCAAGAGATGAAGAAGCAGAAGATTTTGAAACCATGGCCTTTGATGGTTTTAAATCTATAAGAGAGGAAGAGGAGGGCGTAATTTTTCCAATTGTGCCTTTAAAGATTATTGAACCCATAGATGACCGTCAAATGGTCGTCAAGTGCTCGGCGAGTGCAACTACTCCATCAGCACCTCCACGAGGAAAACCCCAAGTAAAGCCCAAGATCAAAAGGAACAAGAGTCTGAAAGAAAAGAGCATCTCAACTAGGGAAACCAGGAGCAAGACGGTGAAGCCAGCTGCAAACACAAGGAGCGAGTCGAAAATTTGAATTAAGTTGTTGGGAAATGTTTGTGTTGTCAATTTGAGGGCGAGTGGATCGCTTAAAACTTGGTAGATTTGTATTAAGATCTTAAAACTTGGTACATTTGAGCTACTGTGAAAACTTATCAGTTGTAATAATGTTGCTTCTACTTTGGTTTCTTATTTGAGTCGGAATTCAAATTTCCATCAAAATTTGAATTTAAATCAATATTTGAATTTGGGCCAAAATTTGCATTCGAGTCAAAGTTGAAGTTGAACATTGGAGGTTCATTGCTCTGTGCGGTGTATTTGATCGAGCATTTGAAGTCCAATATTCATAGGTGAACAGTCCGAATGAGAAATGTGCTAGAAACGAGCTCGAAAGCTAGGGTAAACAACCCTATTTGAAATCAAGTTTTTTTTACCTTGCCTAAATGAGGCATATTTTTTTATTAACACTTGTTCCATATATATAGGGTGAAAACGAAGTCTCAATATTTATTGATTAATATTCATATTACTACATTTTTTTGAAAAAATATGCTTTTATTTCAAAATCATCAAATAACACGTTTTAGATATGAAAATGAAAAAGTAAGTTCAGATCCTTCTTACTCACTCCAAAATGAAGCTATGGAGATTTTTCTGATTTTTTTTTAATTTTTTTGATTTTTTAAAACCCTAAACCCTCTCTCCCTATTCTACGAACTCTGAAAATGTTCATAGGTGATAGCTCATTTGTGTGAAGACTTTTTCATGAAAATGACCTACACCAAGTTTATATTTTTTTTCTCATAACCTTGTCACATATGACGGCTATGTGCGCAAGAATTACAACATTTTGATTTTTTTTGAATTTTTTAAAAACATTTGAACTTGATTTTGACAAATCACTTCAAAAAATGATTTTTCAAAAAAATGCCCCTATACCGAGTTTATATTTTTTATGGTAACTAGGTCTCATAAACGGATGAACTACGTTTGTTTTATATTTTTGCGATTTTTTCTAATTTAGTTATGGCCATTTGAAATCTGGTCAAACCCTAATAACCCCGTTGACTCGCTCATAACCCCGCAGAAATGCTCCAAACCCTAGCGTCGAACGTGCGCTGTCGAATCCTACCAAGCGCCAAACACCACCCGTCAGATGTGGGGCAGGCATGCGCGATCCGCGTGATGCATCCTCATTGGCTACTGCACTGTCCTTCTCAGGTTTGTTACGATCTGCCCCACTTTACATATGAAATTGTATTTTTCGCACATGACCACCACATGTCAGTGTTAAGAGTTGGTTCAAGTATTCAAACTGCAAAATACAATGTGGCAAATCGTCAATATAGCTTCCCCTTCTCCTCTTCTCCATCTGACAGACAAAGGCATCGAGCAGATCGAGCAATTCCTCTGTTTCTTTCCCCATCTTCTCGTTCTTCTTCCTCTCGAGCAATTCCTCTATTTCTTCCTCTCGGGCGATATGTCAACCTCCTCGTCAGCCCCCCGTTCCGTGTGGCCGGTGTATGGTCCAGTGCCGATGACTCGATGCCCTAACTGCCCACGGACTGCGCCACTGAAGCGGTTGACTTCGAAGGAGGAGAAGAATGGGAACTTTGGGCGCGAGTTCGTCAAATGCGAGAGCAAGCCGGAGGGGCAGGTTAGATCTGAGTTTTCCTCGCATCATTTATCTCTAATTTCTCAAAAAATCTCTGATTTTGTTTTCAGATCGTGAAGAAATGCCACCATTTCGAGTGGATGGATGATTACATCCAGAGGCTTCAAGGGTCGGGCTTGCTGGATTCGAGGGGGAATGCAATCCGCGAGTCCAATCTGCCCCATGAAAGTGCCGCTCCGGCACCAGCAGCGCGTTCGGTAGATGTCGAGCTGAAGACGGAATTGAAGAAGATGAACAAGAACTTCAAGGAGCTTATTGAGTTGAAGAAGCAATCCAATCTGATAGCTTTAGGAATACTTGCTCTAGGAATTTTTTACTTGATGGCCATCTCTCGTTAGAGATGTTTGTCTACTGTTGTTGCCACTGTTTAGCAATCCAAGTCTGTTTATCTCAAATGCAACTCTATTTAGTGCAACTGTCGATCTCTGAATGTATGCAGTTTACTGTTAAGTTTCGACACTTTCAGTTTCGGCAGAAAACAACTACCAGCTTTTTTTGAGGGGATTATTTTGTTAGCTAATAGCCTAAAAAAACTAGTTCGCGGGCCCAAAGAGAAAGCCCAGAAATAAGCGGGCCCAACTACCAGTCTCTCTCGCACTTGCCAAACTTTTGTCCTCGAGTTCGTCAGTTCTACTAAAAAAAACCTAGTTCGCGGGCCCAAAGAGGAAGCCCAGAAACAAGCGATGTTTCTTTTTTTGTTTAGGAAGGATTGCTTTGTTCTTTTTTGTTTCTAATTGCCTTTTTCATTAATTTCATTGCCCAATCTCTTCTATCTCATTGAGGAATTTTTTTGGCTTTCCTTTATGGGTCCCTTCCTTTTTTAGAATCAAAGTATTTGCAAACCGCAGTATTATTATGCCTAGCGAACCAATACTTCATGATTAGAAAAAGAGGTCTAACCCTCTTTTTTATATACTTCAAACATAGTGTAGTTAAAACTACACTTTTGACTAAAGCCAAATATCTCAAAGTATTTGATACGTCAATATTTCTGAAAACCAAAGAATTCTTTGAAGGGAGCCCTTCTTTGAATAATGTACAATATGTTCTCAAACCAAAGTCGTGTACAAATGTACAATATGTTCTTATTTTTAGAAGGCATCTATAAACACATCGTTTTTAGTTTGTTTGGTTAATTTTTCCCACGCCAATTAGCCGTGTCTAAACTTGGGACAAACAAAATACAAACATAACAAAGCATTAATATAACACACATAACTTAACTTAGATAGGGTTGCTAGGGCAACGTAAGTTCTTACATAGAAACCGATAGATAATCCCTAATAATTAACCTTACATAGATAGGGTAGCTAGCTCGGGCAACACACACACCAAACTCACACTACATAGTAGATAGATAGGGTAGCTAGGGCAACACCGCCATGTCTTCACCGTCGTCTTCACCTTAACCGCCGGCTTCACCGTCTTCTTCGCCGCCGGCTTCAGTACTCCTCCTCCTCAAGGCCGTTGTCGCCGACATAGTACGGGAGGCTGTGCATGCGGTTGCAAGCGGGGAAGATGCTCTCGAAGTCGGTGAAGATGTTATAGGTCGTGAATGCGATGAACTCGCACCCACACCAATACACCTTGCCGAGCAGGTAGTAGGCATCGAACCTGTTGGTGAAGTGGACGACGAGCCCTACCACTGGAGCATTAGCGTGGGGACGCTACTCCACGAGGTTGAACATGGGCGGCGAGCCCGCCGGGAGGTGGTGGAAGCCCGCACGGAGGAACCCCTGTGCAAGCTCAGTGCTTCCCCTCCAGCGGGAGAACGCCCACACGTGGAGAGATTCCTCAATGACGATGTTGGCGGGGTACCGCCGTTCTGGCATGGTGGGCGGCGCTTGGAACGTCGGCCCGTTGTACTGCATCTTTCTCGCTTCGCTGAGTGGAACGGCTTTGGCTTTTGGGGGAAGAAGAGAAGTTGGAGGCGCAGATGGATCTGTAGAAGAAGAGGCAATGAAGGGCAGTTTAAATAGCCGGGGGAGACGCAGTGGGTACACGCGCAACCGGCGTAGATCGTGACTCAGTGCGTGCGTGAACCGATGTGATCATCAATTTGTGAACGTGAATCGATGCGACCGTGCTTTGCGTGCTCTGCGTTGGCGGCTGCTTGCCTCCCCCTTCTGCGTGCTCTGCGTTGGCGGCTGCCTGCCTTCCATTCACGAGCGTGCGTGTAGCCTGTGGCGTGAACCGATGCCTCGACATATGGACGCGACCGTGCGTGAAGCCTGCCCCTTCTGCCACCGGCACGTATGCCTGCGACGCGTGAGACGACGCTGCAGAGCGACTGAATCCACCGGCAACCGTGCGGCACGGATCGATGCGTGCGTGTCGGTGTGCATGCATGCGATTAGGTCTAGGTCACTAGATGCGTGCGTGGCGGTGTTCGCATGCATAGCAGGCTACATCGATGCCAAAGCCGGGCATGCATAGCAGGCTGCATCCATCCATAGCCACAAACTAACGGGCCCGTCCTATGAACACAAACACGGCCCAAACAGCGAAGCCACAGCCACAGTCAACAGAGTCCAACGTGGCCCCACAAGTCAGTTAACGGCCAAGATGGCAAACGTTTGTTATCAACATTTGTGAGAGTTTCAGCTAAGGGAATGGGGAAAAGTGAGCAAAAGTTTGAAGCGTGGGGAAAACTGAGCACAACTAAGGAATTGGGGGCACAGATGGAATAAGCCCTAAATTTTTTGATTGACCCCCCCCCAAAACTCTCAAGAACCCACACACTATATCTCTATAGGTTTGTATCTCTCTCACACAACCCCACGTAGGTGGTGTACGTATACAAGAAGAGAATAGGTGCACCGTGCACGTACTCACGCTTCGTGCCCAGCCACACCCGCGCGGGTACACGGTGGAGCTCATTTCTTTACGAAATGGCAGCCCACGTGCTAATTTGAACGCCTGTAGCGGTTGTTTACCTAGGGAGGTCGTGTACCACGCGTGCACGAAACAAAGTTTGACTTGACGCGTTGCCGCGTTATTTTTAAATAAAGTTCTAGCGCTCAATGGCACGTACACAGAATATAAAATGATTTTTATGGAGGAAAAGGTAGTCCGCTCTTTAGAGTATCTCACACAAGGCTCCGGTGGCCTCTCGCTCTCTCTCTCTCACCGTTGGTCACTGATCCGGCCGCATCCTGTCCGCCGGGGGAAAGGGAGTGCGGTGGCCTCTCTCTCTCACCGTTGGTCACTAATCTGGCCGCATCCCGTCCGCTGGGGGAAAGGGAGTGTGGTGGCCTCTCTCTCTCTCACCGTTGGTCACTGATTCGGCCGCATCCCGTCCGCCAGGGGAAAGGAAGTAAGTGCATCGTTTCTCCGTTTGACGGCGCCGAGGCAGCACGTCCCAATCTGTGGTACACGCCGTTCTCTCTGACCAAGCTCCGGCGCGGCAGGGCCTACACCACCTGCTCACAGATTCTGCCCGCCGCCGCTCACCTAGTTACATCCCGACGACCTCCAGGTATCCCCTCCGGCCTCGCTCCACTGCCCGTTTTCCCATGTCGCTGCATGTGGATCTTCCATAGTTCTTTGCCCAAAACGTAGCTCGTCCGACGTACTTTCCATATTGCATTCTCGTCCTCACACCGTTTTAGACAAACACAACCGTGTTGTTCTTCCCTTAGGACAAGGAATATGCTTCTTTTTTTGTCATCGCATGTGTCATCAACTGTTATTGGCCAGTAATTGTTTCCTTTCTACCTCTTTTTTGCAAACAGGGCTATCCATTTCATCTTGTTGCTATTGCGACCTTTTGGTGAACTGCACAAATCACTTTTTTCTTAAGAGTGTTTTGTGCAGTTGTACTAAAATGTCACACGGGCAACGTCTCTACATTTCAGTGCGACTGCACAAAGGGAGATTGGTTTTGCTCTATACTCCTCCTCCAACTCCAAGCCTAATCTTCTCCAACTAGTTAGTCTTAAGAGAGACCGCAAAGGTGACCGGCTTCTATTGTGTGTTTATTGTTTCATCAGTAGTCCTCTATTATCGTAATCACACTTGATATCTTTGGAACAGGGACGCTCAGCTCTATTTTAGTGGAACTACACAAAATGATCGGAATGTCGCATGCTCCAGACAACTACTTTTTTTCCCAACATGCCTTGTTGATTGAGACAGAGCTGGGGGGATGTTGCTGCCAATGAAAGCATGGATCAATTTTAATTTAACACCTTCTCACAACTTTGTCTTCAGTTGTGATGTAATTATTAGCTCTGATATGCTAATAATTGACATGTATTAGCAAGGAAGTTAGTTTTTTATTGTTTCCGAAAGAGCATCGATGGCAAGACACGCGAAACAAAAGATGAAAGCTCACACCATTGTACAATTTCGTGTCGCTGGAAAATTATTTGTATAGTACGTCAATTATGTAAACAAATGATGGAAGCTTGATAGCATTGCCAGAAGCCTCTTCATCATCCGGGTCCACGTGCCATGCACGAAATTATACTCCTTCGTTCCTAAATATTTGTCTTTTTACAAATTTCAAACGGGCATATTTTAGAGTGTAGATTCAATCATTTTGCTTCGTATGTGTACTCCTTCCGTTCCTAAATATTCTATTCGTCTTAACAGAGATTTTAACATATTTTAGAAAGACAAATACTCTGGAGTATATTTAAGAAACGAGGGGGTAGTGCACAACCGCATGGGAGACTCAGCCCGGTCGTTGCACCGCATTAATAGTGAGTAATGAGCAGTCAAATCATAAGCCCCACCTTTCCCACTGTAAGTTGCCCTGAAGAAGCAACCATCAATACGCTCTTCTTTCAATCCGCTCATACTACTCCATCCGTCACAGTTTATACAGCACGCTTCAGAAAAAAGAAAAAAAATCTGTGGGACCAAGGCGACTAGCGATCGGCCTGAAAAATAGCATTGGTAGTTATAGCACGGCATCTATTACTAGAGGGAATAATGCGTACACACATGCATGCAGTGCTTCCACCCCGGGTACACACATGCATGCACTCCGTAGTAGTACAGTACATGGAGAGAAAATTGTGGACTTGATTGCGGTTACCACACCCTAATTAATTGAGCATTAAACCAAACACGTCTAAAGTCTCTCTGGTGGTGGAAATGCATTGAGAGAAATGCATCATAATGAAGCGCGCCCTGTAAACTGTGATGGATGGTGGAGTAGTATGAAGGTGCAAAACCAAGTACGCGTACTAGTACTGCGCTTGGCTCTTTGCCCCTTCGTGAAGTCGAACAATGACGGTACTCCGCATGTTGGGTACTACAGTGTATGCCTCTGACAATCTCAAACCGAATGGACTGATGCATGTCCACCGAGGGTAGGTTGCATTAGTCAAAAGGTGTAAGCGAGCTTCACCTTGTGCTGCAAGCTTCTCCTCGTTCTGCGAGTTGACGGGACACACCAAAAAGTAGTGCTAGTCCATACTCCCTCCTTTCTGGTTAATATGGCTTAATCTTGTTTGCGGGTAAATGAGAGAGCTTTATTCATATATAAGCATTCTTAGGACGATCAGCCAAGACACTGGTCACTAGGAAGCCAAAAAAAGAAGTAGGAAGCGAGGTGTTTCATCAAGCCAGCTCTCGGCCACATTCAAAGTGCAGCAAGCACGGTTCGCACGAAGATGCGCCGCAAGGTTTGCTGACCTGTTTACATGCTGAATAACAAAAAAAGAGGAAATATTACTGAGCGCTACTATTTGTAACAGGATATGAGCCCAAATTAAGCGAGAATTGTGGCGAGTGTTCCATGCAATCAACTTCCATTATCACATGCGAGAACCCTCGAAGAGAACCAAATGTGTTGAAGATTGCTTTATCACATTTTAAAATTATAATAAGAGTGCAGACGCTCCTCCATCCGGTTCCTAGTAGTATAGTGTAGTATGCTTCTGGCAATCTGACACCGAATTAACTGTTGCACATCCACCGCCTGAGCGAGGGAGAGCTTGCATTAGTCAAAAGTTTCTCCTTGTCCTGCGAGCCACCGCGCGCAAGCTTCTCCCGTCCTGCAACCTTCTCCTCGTTCGGCAAGTTGACGGGACACATCAAAGTAATGCTAGTCCATGCCGCCTCCTCTCCGGTTAACATGGCTTAATTTCAAACGAGATAAATACACTGTCTGTCACTGTATATTTGTAAAAATACGGTCAGTGGACTTCATAATATGCTCATTGTGCTCAATATATATATTTTCCGGTGTTCATACGGTCACTAGCTCACCCTGACTGAGTATGTGTGTGCATGCATGTGTAGGTTGAGCACTTGAGCGTCACCGTGTGTGTTCCGTCGTGTGCTCGGACATGCATGCATTAGGGCGTCACGCGCGTTTTTGCGTCCATGTGTACGTGTGACTGTTGCATACACGTAGGGGGAGTACGTGTAGGGGCCACTAAGGAGTAGTCAAATCACACAGTAAGTTAGTCGGAAGAAGCAACCATCATTTCACTCTTGAATGACACGTACACAATATAAAATGGTTGATATGGAGAGAAAAAGAAAACCACTATACATACACTAGCAGGGTGCGTGTGATAGACGGGTCAGGAGGGGAATGACACGTGGCCCTAGGGGGTGGCTGGCCCACCTATCATATAGCCAAAGGCAGGTGCAGTAGAGGGCCAAGGAGTAGTACGATATCCTATGCACCTACGCACGCTAACCAAGGGCTGAGTGATCACTCGAATCGCAAGATTAGTTGACTAGAAGCTATGCTAGACCCATGGAGGCGATGAGCGCGAGCATCAGCCGGCTGTGCCAGATGGTCCACGACGCCGGCCTGCGGCCCGGCAGGTAGTATTGCTTGAGGCCGCCAGGGCGAGGGGCCGCTTGGACGACAGCTTCGTCTCCTTGTTCGACGAGGTCCTCGTCGGTTTCCTCGACAAGTTCACCGTAGTCAAGAAGCTTGCGAACAACTTTGACGTAAGCCTCTAGCCGATGCGCCCAGGCTATGCGATGCCCGCCACCCTCAACGGCCACTATGGTAACAACCTCTTCGACACACTGGTGGCCCTGCGACTGCCCGCCGTCGCACCGGAGAATGTCCACCTCGAGGTCGCGCTCGCCGCGCAGCGCCTGGCGCAGCAAGACACCATCGACATAATCACCCACGTCTACGCGCAAATTGTCCACAAGGACTAGTACATGCAAGAGGAGGACGATAGGACGCTGGCCTTCTTGGAGCGCAGGGCAACCTTGGACGGCACTGTTCAGAAGCACGTTGAGATCGCCGCCAACGCCGCTGCTCCTCACAAATCGGTTGGTGACCCGGCGCACTAGGGCGTGAGGATGTTGTTGAACGTTGATGTATCCATATGTATTTTTATCCTTCCGTCAAATCCATGTAGTAGTATATGATACTACAGTAATTATCTTACCTTTCGCATCAACTTCATAATTTTCGAACATACTTCATGCATGAATGGCGCCAGAACCAAACTTCTCATTACTCTAGGCAAAATCGTTATTTTCTATCTATCGGTCGCGCCATGGAGCAGAACCAAATTTTACAAGTTACGAGTTCAAAAGGAAAAGCCTGCCGTGTTCGCGTCGCACCCCCACACGGTTGGTCCGGCATGTCGCTCAAGCGGGAATGCGTGCGGTGTTGCATTTTCACTTACAAGTGGGACCGCAATTGAGCAAATCGACTATCGGCAAACCCCCACCCCACCCACCGCGCGGTGGCTGAGAAAAGAGGATAGGAGGGAGAAGAGATGGCTGTAGCACAGACTCCAAGAAAATTGGTGTCAGATGGGACTCGTGTGGGTGGCGTGTGTCGTACTGCTAGACGTGAATGCTAGTTATGGCCCATGCCACCCCACTATATCGAGCCTATATCGAGGTACGTAGAACAAATTTCCTGCAGTCCGTGCTCAGCCCTCCTCTATCTCTCTTCTCAGCCAGCCAGCAGACGCGCGTAGCCCATCGTCTGTTTGCTCACATGCGGCCCCACATGTCAGTGAAAATGCAAGAGGACCCACTGAACCTGCACATCTTTCACCTCGACATGCTGGTGATGAAAAACAAATCCAATAAAGATCTTCGGTGGCCGCTTTTGGAGTTACTCAAGAGTAGTAAGATTCTATTTACAGTTTAACCCAAGATGCACATCTTGTGGCTTCAACTACCACTCTATTTTCTTTCATGACACGACCTGGATGCTGGATGTCCCACGTGTCGGCAAAAGGAGGAAGAACCCGACCAAATCTTTGGTTCTGCTCTCGGGTTAGACTAGTTGTGCTAACTTAAATTTTTTATTGTGTACTCCCTCCGTTCCAAAATACTTGACTTCCATTTGTCCAAAAATGGATGTACCTATATACTAAGACATGTCTAGATACATATATATTTTGACAAATAGAAGGCATGTAGTATTGTGCAACGGAGGGAGTAGAATGGATGCAAGTTTTTATATTGGGAAGAAGAGTACATCCATATATTGATAGAGCGCAATTTAGTAGATGTTCTATCACTTTTAGCTAGTATAGAATAGAGGCTAGACATGAGACTAGATGCGAGGAAGCAACGTCTACTTCTTTACACTCGAAGAAGAAAGAAGCATGCAAGATCGAGCCTCCGCAGATCAACAATGAATGAATCGAGAAGGCACTAATCCAACTTACTACAGGAGTAGTCAAATGTATTCTTGTGGTTCTTGTTTTCTTTGGTCTTGCTTTTCTAGTCAAAATTATCGTTGGAGTTCGTGCAAAACGGAGGTCCGTTTGGGGTCGTGCGTTGGAGTTGGCCTTACAAGTGGGACCGTAGTTAAGGAAACCGACTATCGGCAAACCTCCACCTCGCCCGCCGCGCGATGGCTGAAGTTAGAGGTTGAAGAGATTGCTCTCGCATGGACTTCAAGAAATAATATGGTGTTAGATGGATGTCATGGTGGTGGTGTGTGCCGTACTCCTGGACGGGAATGCTTGTTCTGTCCCATGCCACCCTACTACTCCTACTACTTACTCCTACTATATACTATACTACTAGTATATCGAGGATTCGAGGTGCTGGTTACGTACAACGAACACATTAACATATGGCTACAGTAAAAACACCCGCCCGACGCGCGAAGCATGTGAAGCTAGTACAAATAGTGTACTACTATTGTTGATTGGCCTCATCTGATAACCTGTTGCAATGCACGTACAATTATGTATTCGGAAAATATTTTTTTGCCTCGTCGCACCACTCACTCAGAGAAGTGACTCGAAAGCCATTCATAAATTTAGTACAGTAAGTTTATTACATGCATATCATTTTATTACATAGTACAAC
Organism: Triticum aestivum; assembly: GCF_018294505.1. Lineage (NCBI taxonomy): Eukaryota > Viridiplantae > Streptophyta > Magnoliopsida > Poales > Poaceae > Triticum > Triticum aestivum. The sequence continues at coordinate 267,802,012 of NC_057807.1, read as the reverse complement.
AGGTCATCAACCCACATCGACAACGAGGATACATTATAAATACTAAAGTTTTCACCACACAACAAATAACAAGCCATGAAATGAACTTCAACTCAACCATTCCGCGGCATTGGAAACGCTTGCTTTGAACCACAAGTGATTCTCTGGGACGGGCCATCCGTTGTCGATCTGGAGACCAACGCAGGACTGATCATCCAGGCTGAAGCGACCTACTATATCAGTACCAGGGTAGGGAACCACCCAAATGTCTGAGGTATAGACACAGTTTCTTCTCGTAAATGTGTCAACAACAGTTGGATCGCCTTTCACCATCATCGGATAGTTTAGTCCAAGGAAGAGCGAGTTTTCTCCAAGACTATCAATTCTGTGCCAGGGAGAAGGAGTTGGCGCTAGCACACTAGTATCCATCTCGAATACCATGCAACGGGTGTTGGAATAGGTCCGGAATGTGCGACCATGGGAGACTACACCTGCTTCCTTAGCAGTAACATCATCAGTGGGCTGTATACACACAAGAAGAGGTGATCCATCGGAATTAGTTGCCAGGCGCCACAGAGTATATCGGCGCTGCTCGTCCTCATGCTCGTGATCATCACCATCGTCATTTCCCCCTTGGTTATAAAAATCTTCAAGTATAGGTGGTGGGATGTTCACAGGACCTTGGAAACACAAGAAGAAGGTTAATTAGTAAGGCTGGTCATAGTGGGAGTAACATAAGTAGTATCATGCACTTGGGACTCGCAAAAATGCTTATGTGGCAGGTAATTAAAGAAGAGAGAGATGGTTATAGTAACATAGGTAGATACCGTAACATAATAAATGTGATGCTACTATGTGTCATGCATGGCAATAAATGAGACCACCTATGATACTAATCTATAATACTATGCACTATAGAGGTAGTAACATAGACTAGTAACATATGCATGTTACTAGTCTAAGTTACTCCACACTATGACCAGCCTAAAGGGAAACTTGCTAACCCGCATGCATGTGGATGAAACAATTATAATTACGGTGGAAGACAAATGTACCGAAACAACGAGGATGCCATGCATAAAGAGTGCCACAAGTGGTGGCAGCAAACACAAGGCCCTCGTATTGAATTGCATCACAGTACTCCTTCGTGCACAGAAACTGATTTTTGAGCAATATCCATCGAGTGAAACCATCAAGGACGGCAACAATCTTGTCGAAGATAGCAACAACATCATAGTTTTTGTAATTCCAAGAGCGATTGGGAACTCGACAAATTGCTATCTTCCGTAGAAGACAGTCACCATGATCATATTTGAACGTGCGTACATTACCAGTGTGCTCAACCTTTGGGCAGTGTGCTGAGATTTTTGGAAGTGGAACCCGGTGACGAGTGTACACATTCACAAGTTCCCACTCGCAGTTGTACCCAATGTAACAACCCAATCTCCATTTGCGCCAGCCCAGGACTTACCCTCAAGCGATGGCATCTTGACATCACACGTATCATTATCAAGCGGCATCAACATGCACAGACGAGGTCTCCATCGTCCGCTCGCCAGCGAGCAGGGTCATGGCGAAGAAGATAGGGGAGATCAAACCGCTCCTTGACCCTTGGGTTCCTTGCAATGATGTTATTAGTTGAGTCGAGAATGGGCTTGAATGAACCTGCCATGCTAGCCGAGGTGATGACATCGCACCGATCAATGAGTTCCTCAACCACATCATCTTTCAGATCGGGGCAAGAATAACGGGGTCGTTTCCGGCCTGTTCCCTCCATGGAGAAGACGATCGAACAATGGCAGAAGAAAGGGTGAAGGGCTGAAGGAAAATGGAGGAGGGAGAGGAAGAGCGTGCACAACAGTTCCAAATTGAGAGGGAAAGGCGAAGAGTCGGTGGACGGTTGCGAGTTTGCCACGGTTCACGAAGAGGCGGGGCCTACACGTCTGTTCAGAAATACTCCTACTACTCGCCGTCGTCTCACTGATATGTTGGAACGGGACCACATGTCAACGAAACATGGTCTGTAATTTCTCGTGCAAAATGCGATCTGGCCGCGTTGGCCCGAGGTGCCGCATTAGTTATCGACCTTTATTTTTTTAATGGCGTGCCGATCAGTTTTGAAGCACGACTAACTGGTATTGTACATAGAGAAAATATAAACTACTCTACCACTACCCCACCTCCAGTACTAGTAGTATAAAAAAGATATATAGGCTGGAGCTTCAGCGCTTTCTTGCTAAGGGCTGCCCACTTTCTTCTCACACTACCACCCTCTCTCCAGATCTAAAAAAGACGGCCCCTCTCTCCCTCCTCACCGGTGGTCACAGATCCGCCGGGGAAGATAAGGACGTGCAACGTTGACGCACTCGTCATCGGTGTGCGAGGTCACGCACTGACGACAAGGCCGTCCTCTCAGACCTAGGGCCCGCGTGGGATGGCCTCCGTCCCCAAGCTCGCTGCCGTAGTGTGTGCGGAGGACGACGACCACGAGCGAAGCCACTTCCCACCGACCCTCAGGTATGCTACCTCTTTTCGAGCCATAACCTTGTTCTATTGCCCCATATGCTACGTCGATGCATGTGGATCTTTTTCCACTCCACCATCTTCCCAATTTGCTATCCTCTACTCTGCTGGCCACGCAGACGAAAACCATAATTTGCACTATTAAAGGAAACCCTACTTCATGAAGACTAATCCATGTCTGGGTTGAATAAGGAAAGGAAGGGAGATTGTACTGTCCAAGAGAGTAGGCATCGAACCGGCATCTAGGTTGAAAAGGGGAAAATCAGTAGCTAAGGAACGAGTCTCGTGTCTCTTGGTTGAAGAAGGGTAGGAAGGCATGACAACGCAATAGAGAATGACCAGGTCGATCAGTTTGTTGTCCTCGCATAGGAAAAAGGTGGCTAAAGAGAACAAAAATGGGACCGTAATCCACATATGTTGCCTGGATATTTGTTGCTCTGGGCAACCATACCTCCCTCACCACTCTGCGTCCGTGGAGGTACATCATACTGGTGCGCGCACTGTCCGAATGGGCCTCCCATGCTCTTATTGCCACTTTTTTTGCTGTTAGTATAACGCCAGCAGTCAAGTCAAGCAATGTTATTGCTAAAGTGATGCCACATTTAACTAATTCCGCTCTCAGTCTAATGCCACCCATAAATTTAAGCAATGCCATTTAATGTCACTGGATTATTTCCGGGTTAGCTGTTGATTGTGGATGTATTAAAGATTTTTCAGCTATAAGGCACTCTAATGCTGTTGCACAGCGAGTATACCAACGATGAAACTTGTTACTCCCGTCAGATTTTTGCACTGTTAATGCTTATAGATTACATACCTCACTTTCATGAGATAAGTTAATTTTTTTGTACAGTGTTACCAAAATGCCAAGGCGCTGATGTCATTTTATTTTGGTTAAACTGCACAGACAATTATGAAGACAAGAGGAAAGGTCAAGAGTGGGCACCTCCTCCTCCGGCCGTTCTCTTGAGGAGGTCTGTATGTTTGTCTCTAATGCCTGTCGATTACATACCTGACATCATGATGTAATGCTAAGTCATTTCCTTTTGTACAGTGTCACTGAATTGTCAAGGCGGTGATGGCATTTTATTTTAGTAGAACTGCACAAAATTTGCTTAAAAGAAGAGGAAAGATCAGGAATGGCTCACTTTTCCAGAAAAAACTATGTATGCCTTCCTCACATCAGCCGCTGTTGCTTTATTTATTCCTTTAAACAGGTGGTTAGAAACAGTCTTGCTACCTTTTCCCATTAAGAAATTGGAATGCTTATATTTGTGAATCTATGCTCCAACTAGTGCCATTTTTAGAGTAATCACACTTTCAATATCTATGCAAACAGGGTTGCTCGATTTTAGTGGAACTGCACAAAAAGTCCAACTTGTTCAACATTAGGAGCATGTTTTTTTCCCAACCTTTATATCCAATTGGTGGCACTATGAGTTGTTCATTACGAAGGTACATGGTTTGCTAATATCTTGCTACTCTTTTTTTACTGTCATTAGATAGTAATACTAGTGGTTTGCATGTGAATTTATTGGCAGGGTGGACCTACATTGGAGGTGCAGGACAGGATTCAATGATTGGATGCTCAATTTCGGTTGTATCGGTTTCACCTCTTCCATCACTGCGAACATGGATATACTTGGTATGATGAAGAATAGGCGCTATATTTCTGCTCTGAACTAGCAAATCAATTCAGTATGAAATTGTCCAGGGCAAAACATAACTGTATCAGATTGTCCAGTGCAGAAGATGACAGATGCTAAGCGGAAGAGACATGTTTAAACCAAAAATAAAAGGTGTGGTATATGTTTACTAGCTGCTTGATATTTGTGCAGACAGAGATGTCTGCCCATTGCTATTTGGCAAACCAACAAAGTGCCCGCAATTTTGGTTGAACTGCACAAGAGAATAGTATAGTCACTGCATGCAGTGCCATTTGAAAATAGACACAGAAAGATTGGATAGTCACTTCATGGACTGCAGAAAAGTAGTACTGTACTATTTATTGGCCAACACTAGGTGCTTCATTGCTTTGGTCTGATTATACAATGGGCATCATTTTGCCTAAGTTAAAGTTTGTATTCTGAAAATAGTCTTGCCGTGTGATCGAGAGAAGACCAAATCATATTGCAGTGGATGTTCCTCCATCATGTCTGGTTCATTCTCATGGTTCCAGCTGTTGGTGAAACCACTTGCGTTAGCAAGAGGAATTGTAGACTTCACAAACAAATTTGTATTTCAGTTTGTACTGAATGTTGGCCAAGAGAAGCATACATGTTAGTAGGAAGAACAAATGTTTTTTCTAGATCTTTGCTTTTGGAGCTACATATTTGTATATGATCTGTGAGTCATTGAGATGCATTAACATGTTGATCTTATGTATGGGAATCGTACTAGTTAGTTTTAGTTGCGACGCAAGATCCGAAGTGGCTGATCTTTGCTTTTGGAGCTACATATTTGTATATGATCTGTGAATCATTGAGATGCATTAACGGTTACTTATTTCTGTCCGCTCAGTGTTTACAAGTTACTGATCAATCACTAGCTAGCCTACAAATGCGCTCCTGGCAGTTTTATTTGCGACGCAAGATGCAAAGTGGCAGTTTTTTGAATAAAAATGCCTACCTCTGAAGAAACTGACAAGCTCGTATGCAAGCAAGTGCCTACTTATTTCAAGCCAATAGAAAAAATGGCTCTGCCTAGTGGATTTCTGACATCTGGGTCCCATGCCATTGTCAACGTAGTCAATAAATGAGAGAATTGCACAACGAGCGGCTGACACTAGGGACCCAGCAGCTCGCCCAGTTATTTTTGTTTTGGGTTAATTTGATAAATGCCACTCCAAATCTGGTGTATCCGAGAAATGCCACTGCAATTTCCAAACTTTGAAAAATGCCATTTCATGCCAATTCTAGTGGCATTTTTCGAAGTCTGCAGTGGCGTTTTTCAAAGTTTGCAAACTGCAGTGGCGTTTTTCAAAGTTTGTAAAAATTGCAGTGGCATTTTTCAAAGTTTGGAAATTGCAGTGGCATTTTTTATGAATCGCCATAATTGGAGTGGCATTTATCTAATTTCTTTTTGAGACGGAAGCAGGGTGTCAACTGGGCTGTGCGGGACACTCTGGCCTGTCTAGACAACCTTTTCTTTTATGTTTACCACAGACGAGCCCAGTAGTTTTTTTTCTTTCTGAAAATGGCTAGCCTAGTTTTTTTGTGATTTGTCAAGTAAGTCGCTTTATCAGGCCTGTTGGGCTGCAAATCTTTCAAGATGAGGAGAGCTTCATTCGGCTGGCCGAGAAAATGGCCTATCAGTAATGAGAAATGGGTTGTACATTTTTAAAACACATCAAACCGGCAATTATTTTCAAATATCTTTTTTTCATTTCGAGATTTTAAATTTCGAGATTTATTGGATTTTATATTGATATACATTTATTTTTAAAATCAGCCTGAATGTGACTCGAAATTTCGGGATTAAAAACAGTTCAGACCACACCGACATATGCAAAATTTCATATAATTTTTTAACCGTGGCCACAATATGGGCTATAATGCTAACATAAAGAATATGGGCTCCAAAAAAACCCGTAAGAATTAGCAAATGGGCTGTAAATTATTTGAAATAATGGCAGATGGGTTGTATGCTGTTTTCCACAGATTTGAGGCTTTCCACAGATGGCCTATATACTGTTGGATGTCCATCCAACAACCGTCGCGCTTCTTCAATCTCTGCTCTTCCTGCTCCAGCCGCTCAAACAAGCGCCGGCGAGACTACCTGCTCCCTCATCCCCGTGGCCGGCTGTGTTGCCGCGCAGGCCTCACCGCCCCACCGTACTCCCATTGCTGGCCTAGCCATCCCTCTACTCACCCACACCTGCTGTTATTCTCCGGTGATGGCAGACGAACCAGTAAACCCTCGTACAGTCGTACTCCCCTCCGTGTGGGAAACAAAAACAACAGTCGAGTCTTCCCTGCCTCCGTGTCGTTCCCTTCCTAGGCCTCGCCGTCATCCACCGCCCTGGTGCTCTCGGTGTGGCGTGGTCAGCGTGGTCAACGACCGACATGCATCTGAAGTGGACTGTACGTGGAGAGGCTGACAGCTAGGTCCACGGCCGCACGCAAGGAAATGCCTCCTTATTACGCGCAAAATAATGATTTCCTCCACCTGACATCTGGGACCCACCAAAACGGCCTCTGTATTTCGCGAAAAAATGTTACCGCCACTGACAGCTCGGACCCACCAGCTATATCGTCGCACGCAAGGAAGTGCCTCCTTATTACGCACAAAAAAATGAATACTCCCCCTGCTAACTAGGACCCAGTATAGTGGGCCTACTAAGTTGACGGGGACGAAGGGCTTTGTCAACTTAGTCAATATGCACGATTCTAGCTCAACTGACCGTACGATGTCCATCCAACGGCCGTAGTGCTTCTTCAACCTCTAGTCTTCTTGCTCCAGCCGCCCAAAGCAGCGCCGGTCATGCCGCCTGCTCCTGCCTCCCGTGGCAGGCTGTGCTGCCGCGGAGGCCTCACCGCCCCAATACTACTCCCACCGCTGGCCAGGCCATCCCTCCACTCCACTCACCCACACCCCCTGTTATTCTGCGGCGACGGCAGCGTAGCCGAACCAGTGAACCCTCGTACTCCTCTCCGCGTGGGCATCCACTGCCGCGTCTTCCCCGGCTTTGCGCCGTCTCCTTCCTAGGCCTCGCCATCGTCCACCGCCGTGGTGCCGTCGGCGCGGCGTGGTCAATGTGGTCAACGACCGAATTCCATCTGAAGAATACTGTACATGGAGAGGCTGACAGCTGGGTCCACGGCAGCCGCAAGGAAGTGCCTCCTTATTACGCGGAAAATAATTATTCCTCCACCTGACAGCAGGGACCCACCGGACACCCACCAGTATATCGCGAAAAGAACGTTTGCCCCTGACTGCTGGGACCCACCCGACGAGCCACCGTATTTTGCGAAAAAAACGTTCCCCCTGCTGTCAGCTCGGACCCACCGGAAGTGCCTCCTTAT
>NC_057807.1:267786737-267794074 GCF_018294505.1 Triticum aestivum | reverse complement strand
GGGACCCACCTGGTCGAAGCGTACGTAGCGTTGTCATTCTGGTCGCGAATGTGTACATACATACTGGTTGATGTAGAGGCGCGCACGTGTCGTAGTAGAGGCGCGCACGTAGCATGTACACGTACGTACGACGGCCAGGGTGCAAGAAAGAAAATACGGCCACGTATGTGTACATACGGGTGGGGTCTCGAACGCCTACTCGCGCATAGGTACGGCGAGGGCTCGTTGACATGGCTGGGTCATAACGGAGAAACAGCATCGTCATCGTGTTCATGGGGAGGCAACGGAATGCGTCGTGTTCATCGGGAGGCAACGCGGCTGGGTCGGAACGGAATGCGTGGTCGTGTTCATCGGGAGGGCTTGGACGGAAGAGGCGATGGAAACGAGGCCTGGCGTACCGCACAATGGAGCAAACGGACCTCCTACAGTCGAAACGGGGGTCCTGTTGATCGGGAGGGGTGTGGCGTACTGCAAAACGGAGGAAACGGACCTCCTACGGTCAAAACGGGGGTCCTGTTGATCAGGAGGGGTGTGCGTACCGCAAAAAGGAGGAAATGGACTTGTGTTGGAGCGCTACGATCGAAACGGGGGTCCTGTTCATCGGGAGGGGTGTGGCGTACCGCAAAATGGGAATCCACGGGATACTGTTCATCTCCACCGTCGACCCCCTCCAGCCTCCACGAGCTACTGTTCATCCACCGTCGACCTCCTCCAGCCTCCACATGCTCCTGTTCATCCAGCCTCCACCGCGCGCTACTCCACCGGCTACTGTTCAACCACCCCTCCACCATCTACTGTTCATCCAGCCCTCCACACCACGGGGTCCTGTTCAACCACCCCTCCACGAGCACCCCTCCACCATCTACTGTCCATCCTGCCCTCCACACCACAGGGTCCTATTCATCCACCCCTCCACGGGCACCCCTCCACCGTCTACTGTTCATCCAGCCCTCCACCACACCACGGAGTCCTGTTCATCCAGAGGCAATGCCACTTCTCACTGTTCATCCAACCCCCCCTCGCAACGCTCACTGTTCATCCAGAGGCAGCATCGATCGGCTTTAGTTAGCAGCAGTAGCCAAGGAATCGCTCGATCGGGTTCAGTTAACAGCCATCGATCGATCGCTCGGGTTCAGTAACGCGTAGCCTGCAGTGCAATCGCTCGGGTTCAGTTAGAGCCCAATGCCTCGCTCGGGTTCAGTTAGAGCCAATGCCTCGCACACACGCGCGTACGTGTACGAGAGAAACACGCATCGCTCGGCCACCGACCTCCCACCGTAACCGGGAACTCCCCAAAATTTTCCTCCCCCTCGCTTCTACCACGGTTTTTTCCGTCATGGATGGCATAAAGAATGTCATGCAGCTGCGTCTCCAGCCCGCCCAGGATGAAAATCCCATTTTCTGTCATGATATTTTTTTCATAGAAGTAGGAGCCCACCACATCTATGATGATACCGGGTTTTGTCAATTATCGTCATAGAAGTGTCATATGTATGACAGAATTTTTTTTGTTTGTCCCAAAATGGCACGGATGTGTCTTTTTTTGTAGTGACTACTTGTGCATCGAAACCCTTAAACCCAAATTCTTGTTTTGAGAGTCCACCATACCTACCTATGGATTGAGTAAGATCCTTCAAGTAAGTTGTCATTGGTGCAATAAGGCAATAAAATTGCTTCTAAATGTGTTGGATCATTTAGTGTAAGATAAAATTGAGCGTTGTACGAACTTGTGATGGAAAAATAGTAAAAGTGATGGACTGCATAATAAAGGTTGCTATCATAAGGGGCAGTATAACGTGACGTTCTTTTGCACTAAAGATTGAGTATACAAACCAAAAAGCGCATGAAGACCTCTGCTTCCCTCTGCGAAGGGCCTATCTTTTACTTTTATGTATTTACTTTTATGCAAGAGTCAAAGTATTCTTCCCCAATTCCTTTTTATTTTCTCTTTTTGCAAGCATCATGTGGTGAGGAAATATCCAGGCACATATATCCAGTTGGATATGAGTGAGCATGAATTATTATTGTTGACATCACCTTCGAGGTGAATACGTTTGGAGGCGAAACTATAAGCCCCTATCTTTCTATGTGTCTGGATGAAACTTTTTGCTCATGTGTATGAGGTGAGTGTTAGCAATCATAGAAGATTATATGATGGTTGAGTATGTGGACTTGCCAAAAGGCTCTGATACGAGACCCTTCCTGAATAGATGATGAATTGTAGTTGCAAAGTTGACTAAGAACATAGTTTGTTGGTTTTCAATAGAGTTTATGCTTTTACTTCGATGTTGTGATGAATTTTTACTTGTTCATGAGAAGTTATATGATAAAGTTATGTGATAAAGTTCTATGATAAAGTTTGTTGCTGTTATAATAATAAGCATGATGATTCGATGTCCATATTTTGTTTTTATCGACACCTCTCTCTCTAAACATGTGTGCATGTTTTTCGATATTGGTTTTTTGCTTGAGAATAAGCGAGGTCTAAGCTTGGGGAGTTGATACATCCATTTTGCATCATGTTTTCCTACTGTTATTTACAATGTTTTATGCATAATAATGCTTTATGGAGTAATTCTAATGCCTTTTCTCTCATAATATGCAAAGTTTACACAAAGAGGGAGAATGCCGGCAGTTGGAATTCTCGACCTGAAAAAGCTATGTCAGAGTTACCTATTCTGCACATCTCCAAATGAGCTGAAAATTTACGGAGAATTGTTTTGGAATATATAAAAAATACTGGATCAAATAACTACCAGAGGGGCCACCTGGTGAGCACAAGACACCAGGGCACGCTAGGCCTCCCAGGCGTGCCCTGGCGGTTGTGCTCAGCCCAGGCCACCTCCGGTGCACACCTTCTGGTATATAGTATATTTTGACCTAGAAAAAAAATAAGGAGAGGACTTTCGGGACAGAGCACCGCCATCTCGAGGCGGAACTTGGGCAGGAGCACTTTTGCCCTCCGGCGGAGCGATTCCATTGGGGGAACTTCCCTCCCGGAGGGAGAAATCGAAGCCATCGTCAACACCAACAACCCTCTCATCTTTGGGAGGACAATCTCCATCAACATCTTCAACAGCACCATCTCCGCTCAAACCCTAGTTCATCTCTTGTGTTCAATATTTGTACCGGAACCTCAGATCGGTACGTGTGGGTGACTAGTAAGTAAGCAGTTGGCCATTCTGTAGCTCAATTAAAGTCTTAGGGAGCATAATGAACAGCAAAGGGATTCATACAAACCTACTACAGCAAGCAAAACTATGCAATCATTAGCCTAGTGTAAACTAGATTGTGAGCCTCATGCAGTAATAGTTGGTTAATAGACTTCAAAGCTTCAGGCACACTTCGCCAGAGTAATTAAATGGTAAGGCCTTTAATTATGTCAACTAATAGTTATACAAGTAACCAACATCAGGCATCATTGTTTGGGCATCTCATTAACTAAGGAGAAATAATGCAATTGAAAAGAGCAATTTAACTATGCCTGAAACAAACAAGCAATTGAACTGTTGAGTTGGATACAATGACTTACCTTAACTGGTTGAACAGGCTCAGCACTGCTCCTCCTTCTCTTGCAAGGCTCCTTCCAAATATCTTATACTTGGAAATCCTCAATCTTATCTTCATTGCACCCCCTCTGCAAGGTGAGACAAACTAGTTACTCGTCTCCTTGGAAGATACATATACTTTACAATCTGTGAACAACACAAAAGGATGAGATTATAACAAAACACCATCACATAATGAAACATGTCACATCTCTTGCACACAATGAAATGAGCATTTACTATGTGTGCACTATGTAAAAACTAGGCATACCTTCGAACTGGATCTCCAGGTACTCTTGGAGAGCCTAATTTAGTATATAGCCAAACCTTTATGTCAACTATGAGTTAGACAAGCCCCCACTACAGCAGCCCTTAGTGTTTAAATTGTTGACAAGCTTTGTTAGAGTGTTAGGTCAAGAACAACAAGTAATCAAAGCAAACAGTCCTAGTATGACTGGCTGATACAAACAAGCAATTGAACATATGTGTGAGCAAATCTTACATATCAAGAAAAGAAGCAAGGAAGGAGGCTTAAAGACCATCGCTTGACTGACCAGATTTAAGGGGCATTTAAACATCATGTGCAACATATGAACTAACATAAACATTGCATATTCTAGATTCTACAATGGAATGCACATGTATTAGGTTATGCCATGTATGATGATGCCTAAATGTACACTATAGTAGGCAGGAGTGATTAATCATTGCACGCACAATTGAATTGCAGGTTAAGGGCCAGTTCTATTCCGCCTTCTCACAGCTTATTATCAAAATAAGCCATAAAAGATGTAAAGAAGTCATTTTTGATTTATGGGCTTGGGCTTAACTTATTTCGCTTTGGAGGGGGGTGTTTCAGGTAGAAGCTCACTAAAAATTGAAGGGAAGGGGAATAGTGAAATGACTCTGTTGTCTGCCTATATTACACTCAAAATGCCACTACTCACGCCCGCGTCACATCTGACCCTTAAGTAAAAACAAACACGCAAGCGTTCATTGCCCTGCCCGCTTGCATCTCCTCTCCCCTTTCCCTCTACCTCGATCCCCTGCCTGAAGTGCTAGGGTTCCTCCAGCGAGCCGGCGCCACTGGTCCCATCTGACCTGGTCCTCGATGATGCTCTGTCCAGCTAGGCTACATGGCCGGTGGGCAGGGCCAAATCTCCCTAGCTGATCCTCCCTCCGGCACCGCCCCTCATTCTCATGGTCTCTAGCAGCTGATCCACTGTGGTCCGTCCAACGCACTACTCCAGCGGGTGTCGCACAACTACGGCCGATGCTACATTGTGGCAGAAGGCAGCTCATTCCCCTCCCCTCCTCCTAGGCCATGGTCTTGAGGTACTGTTGAAGGATGAGCTCATCCAACAATGTGAGGATCTCCTCTGATTTTTTGCCAAATTTTCATTCTAATCCGCTATACGATGAATTGCTATGAGCTACTTCTGTTGCTACTATATGATGCATTGCTATGAGCTGCTCCTGCTGCCGCTATATGATGAATTGCTATGAGCTACTGCTGCTGCTATATGATGAGTTGCTATAAGCTCCTCCTGCTGCTGCTATATGATGAATTGCTATTAGCTGCTCCTGCTGCTACTATATGATGAATTGCTATGAGCTACTCCTGCTGCTGCTATATGATGAATTGCTATGAGCTGCTGCTAGTATATGATGAATTGCACACTGTTGCTGCTGCTGCTGTATGATGAGTTGCTATGAGTTGTTGCTGCTATATGATGCTTTCAGGTGGTTAGCCACTTGGACCATCGAATTTCGATAAATAAGTGTTCTTCATTTAAATTTGGGTCATGCGTTCTTTGTTTAAATTAGGTAATGGGATCTCTATGGAAGACATTGACCAAAGTAGATTGTGCCAAGTAGATGGTATCTTTGTATTTGCATTTTGAACAAATAGTGATGGTCTATTTTCCTATCATATTAATTACTGCACTGGGTTCAATTTGTGATGTTTGCAAGTCAAATTAATTTTCATATGGGTAGCAAAATGACAAAATATAATGCGATCTAGACTTTTCACTGATCATACCAAAGCTAAGCTGAAGAGGAAGGCAACGAAAAGAACTGGTTGGCTTATTACCTGGATCTTATATTCACAGGTGCTTATTTTCATAGGATAACTCATAATAACTGTCCCTAAGAAACTTGGCCAATAGAACTGACATACAAATAACATGTCACGATGATAGCAATGGAGGCCCAGTTCTTTTGCCAGATTCTCCCAGAATCTAACCCCTACCTAGATTCTACCCAGAATCTTTGAGCCCCATTTGTTTTACAATCCTATCTAGTTAGGGTCTAATTAGGTAGGACTGTAAAACAAAAGGGGGTCAAAGATTCTAGGAGAAGCTAGAGAGGGGAAGATTTTGGGAGAATCCTGCAAAAGAACTGGGCCGGAGTGACCTACCATAGCACACTATATAGGCTCACCACTGCCTCTCTTTTTTGCGATGTTCCATGAAATTGCCACATACATATTGTACTTTTTCATTGCGTAACCCTATCTGCAAGTTGACACGGCTAATTTTAGACATTTCTACATGATAATACATTGCATATCCCTTGCACACATGTAAACCAACAATTAACAATTTTGTGCGTAGCATATACTAGCCATGACTCTGTGTGCAGGACTAGCAGGCACTCTAAGGGAGCCTAATGTAGTGCACTAGAATTCCTACATGCCACCTACGATTTTGTGTAATGTACCACCTCTGTTCCTAAATATATGTCTTTGTAGAGATTCCAGTATGGACCACATACAGATGTATATAGATGCATTTTCGAGTGTAGATTCACTCATTTTGCTCTGTATGTAGCCTATAGTGGAATCTCTAGAAAGACTTATATTTAGGAACGGAGGTATGAGGTAGTATCATGTATGACATCTACATATCTAATTTAGCAGCCAGTAGTAGAAATCATTGTCTGCACAAAGGGATTACTGGTCGAAAATCCTAGCAAAGCACGCTCGCAGGCACACAACAATACAAGAGAGAGAGACGCACTTACAAGATCATAGCAATGCCTCAGTCCAGGATCTTGGTTGGCCAAGCTGTTAGATCCAGAAGAAACATCGTCCTTGTAGTTTTTGCCAGCTGAGTAACATGTAATAGCGACCTGTTAGTATATTTGAAGTACATCGGGCAGGTGATGCTGGACTGTAACATCCCAATTTTTCAATTTGGAATGTTATACATAGGTCATTCATGCATATCATATTTTATTGCATTTTCTTTGCGATCCTCGAAATTCTAAGCAACTCAAGGACCCGCGGAGAGAGTTGGGGATTTCACGATTTTCATATTTGAATTTTATCAAATACTGAAACAAGGATCATTTTGGTTTTAATTATTTTTCTCTCCGAAAATTTCGAATTTAAAATATATGAGAGGAGATAATATGACTACTCCAACATAGATGAAATATTGAAGGAAAAAATTATTAAAATCAAATAAATATTTTTTATTTGGATTTTATTGCTATTTTTATCGAATTAGAAAAAATATATGTTTTTCAAAATTGCATTAGAGGCCCAAATAAATGTTCACCTTGTAGAGGACGAGGAGAATTTATTTCGGAATTTTTGGAGTCTGTTAGTATTTCTTTTCTTCGTTTTTCTACAGGTCAGAATATTTTTTTAAAAAAAAGTTCGAACCGACTTACGGGCCGTGGGCGACCCGGACTCCCGCCGTCCCGGGCCTTATAAGCCGCGCCCCCGACCCCGCAGCCCACCACCAGCCCCGCCGCTGAAACCCTAACCCTAAACCGCGC
>NC_057807.1:267776031-267786336 GCF_018294505.1 Triticum aestivum | reverse complement strand
GGAGGCCAACCCCGCCGCCCGCCGCCGCCGGACGCCCCCTCGCCGGAGTTGCCTGCCGCCGCTGCCGTCACGCGTCATGAGGTAGCTGCCGGTTTTCGTTAGAAAACCGTATGGTTTTTTAGAAACCCTCCGTTATTTTATTTTAGATCGATTTTATTTTTTTCTTCGGTTTATTTATTTAGCGGACGTTCGTCCGTATGTTTGTTTTAACGAACGCCGTTCACCCGTTAGCCGCAGATAGCGAATGTTCGTTCGTTAGCCTGTTCGTCATTTTTTCTTTTTCCAGGGTTTTTCCGCGATTATTTTTTATCGCGATTTCTGCGCTCATTTTCGTTTTAGTTTATCTTTTCGCTCGTGTATCGAAATCAGGCGATTCAAGCGCCTAGGTCTTCGTCTCGAAGCCCTCTTTCTGTTTAACCAACTTGAACAACATTTTGGTACTGTAAAATTTGACTTTAGTCCAGATTAGTAATCAGATCTTGTTTCTTTCGCAGTTTGAGTTTCGTTGCTCCATTTGATTTGATTCTTTTTGCAAACCGGAGTTCTTCAGTTGAACTTTTTGGTTAGATCTCCTTGTTTGAGTTTTACCCATGCATATTTGCTTGATTGCTTATGTATGCTATTGTTTGTTTGCGATAGAATTCCCGGAGTGCGAAGCGTGCTACTACAAGTCTCTAGGTTTTGCGGATCGTCAGCAAGGCAAGTAACACGTTGATCATACTCTTTTCATACCCAGTTTTATGCATTAGTTACTACACTCAAACATTGCATGATTAGGATGTGTTTAACTTGTGGGTTTGGGAAGTAGTTGATGAGGTAGAACCTATTGCCCTGTTTTATTATCAAACCCTGGGAGTTACTTCTACGTTATGCTTATATTGCCATGCTATGCTCGTAGACATGGATTGGGTTTGAGTGTATCCATGATAGATGTGAGATTGTTAATTGATGGTTCAACTTAAGGTGGCAACTTTAATACACATCTGGGTGGATTGTTTGTTTTGGGCACCTGGGGAATCCAGTGTTGTCCTAGGAGATCCCAGGGATATACCGTGTGATCATCCTATGGTCCGCCACCCAGGCTCAAAGGGATCATAAGATTTTTCATGCTAGAAACTTCTGTGTGCAGCCACAAGCCATTATGGGCTCTCGCATAGTTGAGTATGTTGTGTGACCTCTTTCAGTGGTGGGCTAGCAGATGTAGAGGGAAAGTGGGTGTAACTGACCACCCAGAGTAAAGAGTTAATGCTTCTGAAAGACTGTGTCTCAGTCATCCGTTTCTCAAACACCATGTAGTGCGAGAAATCCAACAGAAGAGATCGAGTCTTGTGGGCAAAAGTGCGCAAACCTCTGCAGAGTGTACAAACTAATCATGGTTAGCCGTGTCCCCGGTTATGGACATCTTGAGTATCTGGTACTAGAATTATTGATTTGATCTCATCACTCTAAATTATTTTGTTGGGTTGTTAATGATAACCTTAATTGGGATTGAGTTGGAGGAACCTTCTCAATAATTTTCAACCAACTTTGTAGTTCAATAAAATTTATTCCTTTGTTGTATGGAAAAATTGGATTTTCGCAAAAATCATATAACAATAGAGCCTCCACCAGCCATATATGCATGTAGTGATAGCATTTATCTGTTCATTGCTCTACTGTGTTATATTGCCAGCATATTCCATGTGCTGACCCGTTTTCGGGCTGCAACGTGTCATGTTGCAGATTTTTCAGACGAGGAGTAAGGTGCGATAGGTCATTTGTCATGCACTCAGCTATGCCGTTGGAGTTCATGGACTCACTTTATCTTCCAAGCCTTCTACTATTATCGTTTTAGATGGCCTTAAGCCATATTTATTGTAATAAGTTCTCTTGTGAGACATTCGATGTAATAAGTGTGTGATTGCTACTCTGTTATAAATCCTTCAAGTACTGTGTGTGTCAGCATTACCGATCCAGGGATGACACTAAAGACAGAGACTTGACCGCCTAAGGTCGGGTCGCTACAAGATGTTATCAGAGCACACGCTGAATGTAGGACACGACCACTAAGAAAAGCCATAGGTCACTCTTCTCTACTCATTTCTGACTCCTCTCCATTTTCTACTCTTTAGGATGGCGGACTCGAGGAACAAGTTTGCACAACCAGATGAAGACACCCCCTTTGGAAGACACTTGAAGGAAGTCACTAGATACCTGAACATTGGAATACCAAGCTTCATCGGGACCTACACTGCTACTTTACCAAAAGAGGACAAGTTCCAGGAAGGACATTCACGCCAGTCACCGAACCTGTAGAGTTTTCCTTTGATGCCCCAACCTGGAGTCTAGGAAAGAGCATGGCAGCTCACATCGCCATGGGGCGCATTGGCGAAGTTTACCACAAGGATCTCAAGGATACTATCTACCAGATATGTGGGCGCCGAGATGAGCAATGGGAGATAGTCAGCACCAGGAGGGACAGGTCCATTGTAGCATTCATCCAGGAGCTAAACCAGCACATTCGATGCCAGGAGAACCAAATGTGCGCAAGCATGATA
Source organism: Triticum aestivum (assembly GCF_018294505.1). Lineage (NCBI taxonomy): Eukaryota > Viridiplantae > Streptophyta > Magnoliopsida > Poales > Poaceae > Triticum > Triticum aestivum. The sequence continues at coordinate 267,783,799 of NC_057807.1, read as the reverse complement.
GATTTGAAGAAGGCGATGACAAGGATCACCGAGCTAGAAGAGGAACTCAAGTCTACACGCGATGGATATGAGGAGGAAATGACGATACTCATGGAGAAGAATGACGACCTAACAAGGAAGCTAGGAGTTTTCATGGGAGACCCCGCGCCAGGAGGAGAGGACGACGATTCCACTTGCCCGGAGAACTACATCGTCATCGACGACACTGACTCCGACCCCAATGATAGTGATGATGATTATGAAGACGAAGCTGGAGCGGACATCATGGAGTCTTCCACCGATCAAAATTTCTAGATGACCACCATATGACTAGTAGTATTTCCCTATGTATATAGTAGTAGTCCGAGCACTTTTGTAACGATAGTTCTAGACCGATTGTATGCCCTTGCTTGATTGATTGAGTGATATGATATGATTGTGTTTGTCTCATGTGCATATGGGTAGTGCTTTCTCACTAGACCTCTTTCTATTCTAATCTCTCCCCTCTAAACCCATCAGATGCCTCCGAGATGTGACACCGGATTTGTCTTCCCACTGGAGATCACCCAGTTGATCCAGCAACAGAATGCCTTGATGCAGATATTAGTCCAGAACCAAGGCAACAACAACAACAACAACAACAATCCTCCTCCAGTTGACAACTTAGCCCATTTTCTGATGTTACAGCCACCGATGCTTTCCAGTAGCACCGAGCCCATAGTTGCGGACGACTGGTTACGCAAGATTGGAAGGGAGTTGACCACCACAGGTTGCACTGATGCTGAGAAGGTGCGTTTTGCCGCACACCAATTGGATGGACCAGCAGCGTCATGGTGGGAGAATTACACCGCCACTTTCCCTATAGCCAATATCACTTGGGATCAGTTTCAGCAAGCTTTTCGCACATCCCATGTCTCAGCTGGAGCTATGAGCATGAAGAAGCATGAGTTTCGCAACTTACGCCAGGGAAATCATACACTGGCTCAGTACGTAGATGAGTTTAGTAAGCTGTCTCGCTATGCCCCTGATGATGTGGCCACAGATGTCGCAAAGCAGGAGAAGTTTATGAAAGGGCTGAATGATGAGATGAGCATGCAGTTGATGGTGGAAACATTTAAAAACTACCAAGAGTTGGTAGACAAGGCTCTTATGATTGAAGGAAAGTAGCAACAGATTGAGAGCCGCAAGAGGAAGTATGGACAAGGAAAGTACAATTCTGGAGCTCAGCAGAAGCCTCGTTTCACCCCGAACTCGGGAGGACTTATCCATAACCATGGAGGCCACACCCACAATGGAGGGAGTTCTCACAACCACAATGGCCCCAAGAATGGAAACGGGAATGGAGCAGGCAGCAATCAGAACCGCTCTAACCCAGCCACACCCGCCAAGAAGGATCAAAGTCACGTTACTTGTTTCAAGTGTGGGAAGACTGGGGACTACGCCAACGATTGTCCTGAATTGAAGAACGGTAATGGCAATGGAAGCGCTGGGAAGAAGCCCAACCCTTTCAGCAGGGGACAAGTGAATCACGTGAACATGGAGGAAGTTGAGGAGCAGCCAGATGTAGTTATCGGTAAGTTTTTGGTTAAGTCTTTTACTGCAATCATTCTTTTTGATACTGGTGCATCACATTCATGCATATCAAGGGGATTCGTGGATAAGTATAAGTTGCCCACTAGGTACTTAGACACCTATGTTGGTAAGTTCGCCAGGAGCAGAATATACGGCAAGACAAGGATGTTTTCAGATGCCATTGACCATTGGAAGCCATGTTTTCCCCTCAGACCTGATAATTTTGAAGTCACAAGGATTGGATGTGATACTAGGAATGGATTGGCTATCGATGTATGGGGGAAACATCGATTGCGCGAGTAAGTCGATTTTGCTCACTACCCCCGAGGGAAAAAGGATCAAGTAAATTCCCTCTCAGGAGTTGTTCAGGAGGAAGTACCTGTTGTGAAGGATTACCTGGATGTGTTTCTAGAGGAATTACTAGGCATGCCACCGGATCAAGAGATTGAGTTCTTAATAGAACTATTGCCAGGCACCGGGCAGATATCAAAGAGACCATATCGGATGCCCACAAACGATCTGGAGGAGATTAAGAAGCAGATTAAGGATTTATTGGAGAAAGGTTACATTCAACAAAGTTCATCACCATGGGGAGCCCTAGTGCTTTTGGTCGAGAAGAAGGATGGATCGTTAAGGATGGTGGTTGATTATCGTGTGTTGAATGAAGTAACAATCAAGAATAAGTACCCACTGCCAATGATCAATGATTTGTTTGACCAGTTGCAAGGAGCTAAAGTGTTTTCGAAGATCGATTTGCGATCAGGATATCACCAGCTGAAGATTAGGGAAAAAGATATGCCTAAAACAGCTTTCACCACAAGGTACGGGTTATACGAGTATACAGTTATGCCATTTGGACTAACTAACGCCCCTGCCTATTTCATGAGTATGATGAACAAGGTGTTCATGGAGTTCTTGGATAAGTTTGTCGTGGCGTTCATTGATGATATCTTGGTATACTCGAAGAATGAAGAGGAACACAAGGAGCATTTGCGTTTAGTTCTCGAGAAGCTCAGGGAACATCAGTTATATGCCAAGTTCAGCAAGTGCGAGTTTTGGTTGAAGGAAGTTGGATTTCTTGGACATGTGATATCAGGAGAAGGTATAGCAGTGGATCCTACCAAGGTTCAGTCAGTCGCTGAGTGGTTGGCACCCACCTCAGTTGGAGAGATCCGCAGTTTTCTTGGACTCGCGGGATATTATTGGAGATTTATTGAGAATTTTTCTAAGATTGCGAAGCCTATGATAGCATTGTTGAAGAAGGACACCAAGTTCCATTGTACTGAAGAATGTGAAGCCAGTTTCCAGGAGTTGAAGAAACGTTTGACTATAGCCCTAGTGCTGATTCTGCCGGATATACGCAAGGATTTCCAAGTGTACTGCGACGCCTCTCGCTTAGGACTTGGAGGAGTGATATGTCCATTTTGCATCATGCTTTCATATCAATATTTATTGCATTATGGGTTGTTTTTACACATTATGTCACAAAACTTATGCCTATTCTCTCTTATTTTACAAGGTTTACAGAAGGAGGGAGAATGCCGACAGCTGGAAAAGGAGCAAATATTAGAGACCTATTTTGCACAACTCTAAAAGTCCTGAAACTCCACGAAAGTTATTTTTGGAAATAATAAAAAATATTGAGTGGAAGAAGTACGTCAGAGGGGCCCCCACCTGGCCACGAGGGTGGCGGCGCGCCCTACCCCCCTGGGCGCGCCCCCTGCCTCGTGAGCCCCCTGTTGGCCCTCCGGTGCCCATCTTCTAGTATATGAGGTCTTTCGTCCGAAGAAAAATCATAAGCAACCTTTCGGGATGAGACTTCGCCGCCACGAGGCGGAACCTTGGCGGAACCAATCTAGGGCTCCGGCAGAGCTGTTCTGCCGGGGACACTTCCCTCCGGGAGGGGGAAATCATCGCCATCGTCATCACCAACGCTCCTCTCATCGGGAGAGGGCAATCTCCATCAACATATTCATCAGCACCATCTCCTCTCAAAACCCTAGTTCATTTCTTGTATCCAATTCTTGTCTCTAAGTCCAGGATTGGTACCTGTAGGTTGCTAGTAGTGTTGATTACTCATTTTAGTTGATACTAGTTGGTTTATTTGGTGGAAGATCATATGTTCAGATCCTTTATGCATATTAATACCCCTCTGATTATGAACATGAATACACTTTGTGAGTAGTTACGGTTGTTCCTGAGGACATGGGAGAAGTCTTGCTATTAGTAGTCATGTGAATTTGGTATTCGTTCGATATTTTGATGAGATGTATGTAGTCTATCCTCTAGTGGTGTTATGTGAACGTCGACTACATGACACTTCACCATTATTTGGGCCTAGGTGAAGGCATTGGGAAGTAATAAGTAGATGATGGGTTGCTAGAGTGACAGAAGCTTAAACCCTAGTTTATGCGTTGCTTCGTAAGGCGCTGATTTGGATCCATATGTTTCATGCTATGGATAGGTTTACCTTAATACTTTTGTTGTAGTTGCGGATGCTTGCAGTAGAGGTTAATCATAAGTGGGATGCTTGTTCAAGTAAGAACAGCACCCAAGCACCGGTCCACCCACATATCAATTGTCAAAGTACCAAACGCGAATCATATGAATGTGATGAAAACTAGCTTCACGATTGGAGCGCTTTTCTCTATATAAGAGTTTTTTCCAGGCTTGTCCTTTGCTACAAAAAGGATTGGGCCACCTTGCTGCACTTTATTTACTTTTGTTACTTGTTGCTCGTTACAAATTATCCTATCACAAAACTATCTCTTACCTATTATTTCAGTGCTTGCAGAGAATACCTTGCTGAAAACCGCTTATCATTTCCTTCTGCTCCTCGTTGGGTTCGACACTCTTACTTATCGAAAGGACTACGATAGATCCCCTATACTTGTGTGTCATCAAGACTCTTTTCTGGCGCCATTGCCGGGGAGTGAAGCTCCTTTGGTAGGTGGAATTTGGTAAGGAAACATTTATATAGTGTGCTGAAATTTACTGTCACTTGTTACTATGGAAAGTAATCCTCTGAGGAGCTTGTTCGGGGTATCTTCACCCCGACCAGTAGAGCAAAGAGTTGCTCCTCAACCTACTGAACCTACTGAAAATGAAGATGTCCACTTTGAGATTCCTTCGGGTATGTTAGAAAAACTGCTAGCTAATCCTTTTGCAGGAGATGGAACAAAGCATCCTGATGATCGCCTAATCTATGTGGATGAAGTTTGTGGATTATTTAAGCTTGCAGGCATACCCGGTGATGTTATTAAGAAGAAATTCTTCTCTTTATCTTTGAAGGGAGATGCATCGACATGGTATAGGCTATGTGATGATACGGGATCATGGAACTACAAACGATTGAAATTGGAATTTCATCAGAAATTTTATCCTATGCATCTTGTTCATGGTGATCGCAATTATATATATAATTTTTGGCCTCGCGAAGGAGAAAGCATCACTCAAGCTTGGGGGAGGCTTAAATCAATGTTATATTCATGCCCCAATCATGAGCTTCCAAGAGAAATAACTATTCAAAGTTTTTATGCTCGGCTTTCTGAAAACAATCGCACCATGCTCGATACTTCCTGTGCTGGCTCTTTTATGGTGAAGACTATTGAATTCAAATGGAATTTATTGGATAGAATTGAACGCAACTCTGAAGATTGAGACCTCGACGAAGGTAAGGAGTCAGGTATGACACCTAAGTTTGATTGTGTTAAATCTTTTATGGATACCGATGTTTTCCGTAAGTTTAGCACTAAATATGGACTTGACTCTGAGATAGTAGCCTCTTTCTGTGAATCTTTTGCTGCTTGTGTTGATCTCCCTAAGGAGAAGTGGTTTAAATATCATCCTCCCATAGAAGTAAAATTAGCTGCACCTATTAAAGTTTAAGAAAAGACTATCACTTATAATGATCCTATTGTTCCTACTTCTTATGTTGAGAAACCACCTTTCCCTATTAGGATAAAGGATCATGCTAAAGCTTCAACTGTGGTTCGTAAAAGCAATATTAGAACTTATACACCTCCTGAGCAAGTTAAAGTTGAACCTAATATTGCTATTGTTAAAGATCTCTTGGCTGATAATATTGATGGGCATGTTATTTATTTCTGCGGTGAAACTGCTAGAATTGCCAAACCTTGTGCTAAAGATAAACATAGACCTGTGGTAGGCATGCCCATTATTTCTGTTAAAATAGGAGATTAGTGTTATCGTGGCTTGTGTGATATGGGTGCTAGTGTTAGTACAATACCTTATGACTTATACAAATAAATTATGCATGATATTGCACCTGTTGAGATAGAAGATATTGATGTCACAATTAAACTTCCTAATAGAGATACTATTTCACCAATGGGAATTGTAAGCGATGTTGAAGTCCTGTGTGGGAAAAATAAATATCCTGCTGATTTTCTTGTTCTTGGTTCCCCACAAGATAGCTTTTGTCCCATTATATTTGGTAGACCCTTCTTGAACACCGTCAATGCTAGGATAGACTGCGAAAAGGATGTTGTTACTATAGGCTTGGGTGATATGTCTCATGAGTTTAATTTCTCTAAATTTAGAAGACAACACCGTGAAGAAGAATTGCCTAGTAAGGATGAAATTATTGGTCTTGCTTCTATTGTCTTACCTCCTAGTGATCCTTTAGAACAATATTTGCTAGACCATGAAAATGATATGTTTATGAACGAAAGAAGGGAAATAGATGAAGTATTCTTTAAACAGGAACCTATCCTGAAACACAATTTGTCTGTTGAAATCCTAGGGGATCCTCCTCCACCCAAGGGTGATCCCGTGTTTGAGCTTAAACCGTTGCCTGATACTCTTAAATATGCTTATCTTGATGAGAAAAAGATATATCATGTTACTATTAGTGCTAACCTTTCAGAGCATGAAGAAGAGAGATTATTGAAAACTCCGAGGAAGCACCGTGCTGCTATTGGATATACTCTTGATGATCTTAAGGGCATTAGTCCCACTCTATGTCAACATAAAATAAATTTGGAGGAAGATGCCAAACCAGTTCGTGATCATCAACGACGGCTCAATCCTAAGATGAAGGAAGTGGTAAGAAAAGAAATACTAAAGCTCCTTGAGGCAGGTATAATTTATCCCATTGCTGATAGTCAGTGGGTAAGTCCTGTCCATTGTGTCCCTAAGAAGGGAGGTATTACCGTCGTTCCTAATGATAAAGATGAGTTGATCCCGCAAGGAATTATTACAGGTTATAGGATGGTAATTGATTTCCGCAAATTAAATAAGGCCACTAAAAAGGATCATTACCCCCTGCCTATTATCGATCAAATGCTATAAAGATTATCCAAACATACACATTTTTGCTTTCTAGATGGTTATTCTAGTTTCTCTCAAATACCCGTGTCAGCCAATGATCAATCAAAGACTACTTTTACTTGCCCTTTTGGTACTTTTGCTTATAGACGTATGTCTTTTGGTTTATGTAATGCACCTTCTACCTTTCAAAGATGCATGATGGCTATATTCTCTCTGACTTTTGTGAAAAGATTTGTGAGGTTATTGTAACACCCCAGATGTATCTTTCCATCTTTGTAACTCCAATTCTTGCCATTTTCGGCTATGTTTTATGATATTCCCTCCATGGTTGGGTTTTGTCTTTTGTTTTGCATTTTATTCATGTCATGCATCTCATATCATGTCATCATGTGCATCTCATTTGCATACGTGTTCGTCTCATGCATCCGAGCATTTTCCCCGTTGTCCATTTTGCAATCCGACACTCCCACATGCACCGGCGCACCCCTCTTGTCTCTTTTCGTGTGCGGGTGTTAAACGTTCTCGGAATGGACCGAGCCTTGCCAAGTGGCCCTGGTATACCACCGGTAGACCGCCTGTCAAGTTTCGTGCCATTTGGAGGTCGTTTGATACTCCAACAGTTAACCGCATAACCGCAAAGGCCTCTTTTGAGTTGCAGCCCAACACCCCTCCAAAACAGCCCAATAACCCATCTCAGTCACTTCCATGCTCTCCGTCTTCGGATCACGATCGTGTGGGCGAAAACTACACCTCATTTGGAGCCTCCTAGCTCCCTCTACCTACAAATATGCATCTCCCCCTCCAAATCCGGGCGAAACCCTAGAAATCAGCTCCTCTCCGCAGCCGGACACGTCCGGATCGGGCCGGACGCGTCCGCCGCCGCGCCCGCGCCAATCGGGGGCTGCCACGTGGCCCCAGCCGCCAC
>NC_057807.1:267766223-267775626 GCF_018294505.1 Triticum aestivum | reverse complement strand
CCCGGGGCTCCGGCGACCGTGTCGCCGCCTCCCCCAGCTCCAGCCGGCCCCGCCTCCACCGGATCCGGCCAGCCTCGACTCCGGCGGCCTTCTTCCTCTCCAGCTCCGGCGAGGATCCGGTGTGCCTCGGCGTCCGCGCCCGGATCCAGATCTGAGAGGTTGACCCCGTATTTTGCCTAAGTCTCCGAATGTTTTGATATTATCATGCCCTGTTCATCGTGTTATAACTTTGCACCTGTGGCTCCGTTTTGGGTGTGTAGCACACCGAATTGTTTGTCTCAATGAGTACAACATTTTATCTTATTGCATCATTTTCATTTGAGATCATCCTGACGCCCGAAATGCTATTGGAAGAGGGCTATGTGATGTTAGTTTCAGATTCTTATCAGAACATGCACTTTTGTCATTTTTGCCATGATTGATGTGTGCACCTTATGTATTTGAGCCCTACATGTGTTTTGAACTATGCCATGCCATCTTTACAGAGGTGCTTACCATGTAATTTTGTGATTAATGTGGTGACTAGCACAAGCATGCAAACTAGGCTTCGTGATATTGCTGATTTTAGTCCCTGTTCTGCTGTTATTTTGATGCCATGTAAACATGTTGCTACAGAGAGATCCATGCATATTTTGAGATACTTCGGTAAGGGTGTTTTGAACATATGGTTATGCTATATCCATTCATGCCCCTGGTTGCAATTATGGAGTAGCCTGGCATGTCATTTTCGTGCTCTACTGTTGCTACAAAATGTTTCCTGGCAGATTGTTTACATGTTATTCAATTTTGCCAAGGTTGTTGTAGTTGATCCGTGTATGCTATGGTGTTGTTCTTGCCATGTATAGCTTCTATGCCATGACTTCTTGATGGATGTATGCTTACTTTATCATGAAATGCTCTGTAGTGAGTGCATCGAGCTCACGAAGATGCCTTCATAATTCTGTCAATGCCATGCTCTGTTTGCTGAATCTGTTAACGAAACTTGCTATGTTTACATGGGTGCCAACATATCCTCTGGTCCTTTTTGGCTCATGGTCAGTAAGCGACTTTTGTTCTATGCTTTGAGTAGAACCATGTCATGCCTTGTTTTGCTATTATAAGTTCTTGTAGCATGTTGATAACTTACTCTGAACATTGCTTCCTGATGTTGTTTATGCCATGTTCAACCTGATATTTTTTGCACTTTCGCCATGCTTGTTTGAACCTGTTGTGGTGTGATTTAGCCGTAGCTCAGTGTTCCTCTTTTGTTAAGCATCTCCTGTAGAACACTGTTATATGATTTGTTGTTATGTTGGGGTGCTGTAGCATAGTTTCTTGTTGCATGCTAAGTAGCATCGTGCTGTTAATCGCAGATTTGTGCCTGCCTTGTTTTGCTTGCCATTTGCAAACTGTGCATCCGTTCCCGGTGATCCTTATATCGATTTCAACCGAAATCATCTCATCTTTCCAGCGGCATACTTGGTTTGCCAAGTTGATGCCTTGTTCATCCTTTTTCCTCCCGGAGCATGCATATGCATTGCATATCACATCTCGCATATCATGACATGTATTCCATCATGTTGCTTGTGCATTGCACCGTGATTTATTGTGGTTCCTTTGCTTGTGTTCTTGCTTTGGGTAGAGCCGGGAGATGAGTATGTGCACGAGGAACCTGTTGAGTACGCTAACGAGGATCAAGCCTTCGACAACTCTGAGAACCTTGCATGCAAGATGACCATACCTTTGATATCACTTCTATCTTTGCTTTGCTAGTACTCGCTATATCGCTATGTTAGCTCTACCTGCCACCGTTTATCATGCCTCCCTATTGCCATGTCAAACCTCTAACCATCCTTTCCTAGCAAACCGTTGTTTGGCTATGTCACTGCTTTTGCTCAGCCCCTCTTATAGCGTTGCTAGTTGGAGGTGAAGATGAAGTTTGTTCCTGGTCGGAACATGGATATTTGGGATATCACAATATCTCTTGTTTAATTAATGCACCTTATATACTTGGTAAAGGGTGGAAGGCTCGGCCTTATGCCTAGTGACTTGTTCCACTCTTGCCGCCCTAGTTTCCGCTATACCGGTGTTATGTTCCTTGATTTTGCGTTCCTTACGCGGTTGGGTGATTTATGGGACCCCCTTGACAGTTCGCTTTGAATAAAACTCCTCCAGTAAGGCCCAAACTTGGTTTTACCATTTGCCACCTAAGCCTTTTTTCCCTTGGGTTTTCGCGAGCCCGAGGGTCATCTTTATTTACCCCCCCCCCCCCGGGCTAGTGTTCCTTCGAATGCTGGTCCAACCTGAGCGATGTCCGGCGCCCCTTGGGCAACCAGGGTCTATGCCAACCCGACGTCTGGCTCATCCGGTGTGCCCTGAGAACGAGATATGTGCAGCTCCTATCGGGATTTGTCGGCACTTCGGGCGGCTTTGCTGGTCTTGTTTTACCATTGTCGAAATGTCTTGCGAACCGGGATTCCGAGACTGATCGGGTCTTCCCGGGAGAAGGTATATCCTTCGTTGACCGTGAGAGCTTGTGATGTGCTAAGTTGGGACACCCGTGCAGGGTATATTATCTTTCGAAAGCCGTGCCCGCGGTTATGAGGCAGATGGGAATTTGTTAATGTCCAGTTGTAGATAACTTGACACTTGACTTCATTAAAATGCATCAACCGTGTGTGTAGCCGTGATGGTCCCTTCTCGGAGGAGTCCGGGAAGTGAACACGGTTTGTGTTATGCTTGACGTAAGTAGTTTCAGGATCACTTTTTGATCGCTTCTAGCTTCTCGACCGATGCGTTGCTTCTCTTCTCGCTCTCACTTGTGTATGTTAGCCACCATATATGCTTAGTGCTTGCTGCAGCTCCACCATATTACCCCCTTTTCCTACCTATGAGCTTAAATAGTCTTGATCTCACGGGTGTGAGATTGCTGAGTTCTCGTGACTCACAGATTCTACCAAAATAGATGCAGGTGCCGAGGATACCAGCGCAGATGGCGCAACCGAGCTCAAGTGGGAGTTTGACGAGGACCTTGGCCGTTACTATGTTTCGTTTCCAGATGATCAGTAGTGGAGCCCAGTCGGGACGATCGGGGATCTAGCATTTGGGGTTGTCTTCTTTTCATTTGGATTTGACCGTAGCCGGTCTATGAGTGTATTTTGAATGATGTATGATCTTAATTATGTATTGTGTGAAGTGGTGATTGTAAGCCAACTCTCTTTATCCCATTCTTGTTCATTACATGGGATTGTGTGAAGACGACCCTTCTTGCGACAAAACCACCATGCTGTTATGCCTCTAAGTCGTGCTTCGACACGTGGGAGATATAGCCGCATCGTGGGTGTTACAAGTTGGAATCAGAGCCATCCCCGACTTAGGAGCCCCCTGCTTGATTGTTTGCTGGCGATGTTGAGTCTAGAACAAAAATGTTTTGAGTCATAGGATTATATATATCGGAGAGTAGGATTCTTTTTACTCCTCAGTCCCTTCGTCGCTCTGGTGAGGTCTCCTGACGTACATGTTTTGACCTTCCTCTCCTCAAATTTCTCTAAATTGTTTTTAGGATCACGCGGGTATCTTGGAATCATTCCGATGGTTTTGTGACGAGAACATTGTTCTTGGTGCCTCCTGTCTATTATGTGGCTTTGACCCAGGGGGTTGAGCTCCGAGGTGTTGTCGTCACAATTTTATCGTTGTAGTTCTGGAATACCTGAGTTTTGCCGACATCGAAAATCTCTTTTATGCAGTTGTTGGTGAGATAACCTCGACGCCACCCAGTACTGGGGCGGGAGTTCGGGAGTATTGCCATAACTCGTATAGCGGATGCTTTTCGAAGGTTGAGGTACATGATTTCCGAAGGTTTCTTGGTTATGTGTTGACGGATGGATACAGCTGGATGTAGGGATTGTTAGTTTGGGTGAGATATATTGCTTCCCTTGTATCCCCAACACCTGATTGCATAACCAGAAAGTTTCGGGAGTTTATAGGTGGGATTCAAGTAGCTCTAGCATTTCTTCCCGCAGATATTTGGTTTGTGATTGGGTAATCCTTACCACTTATTTGTTCCAGTTGTACCTTGTTTATTTCATTCATCAATCTCTTATCAAGTGGCTTCTCACCTTAATGGATGTGTAATGTTAGCTTTGGGAATTCATTCGTTCATCCTTGTTCGAATGTTTATTGTGAAGACTATATGTTGCAATTTCTATCCGTTGATTCAACTTGTCTATCTGTCTATCAAGATGCTAACGGATGTCACCCTCTTCAGGATGGCTCCGCCAACGCGTCAGAATCCGGAACGCAATGATGGGAGTCAAGCGAACCCTCCACCTCCACCTCCGCCTCCGGAGGCATGGCAATCTTTGATGGCAGCCACAAATGCCAATGCTTAGATGATGATTCAGCTCATGCAAGAGCGCAACCAAGGTCAAGGCAACCAAGGGAATCAAGGTCAAGGGCAGTGCAATCATCAGCCTCAATTTCCTACCCTCAACCAGTTCCTGGCAAATCAGCCGAAGTCTTTCAGCTACTGTGTCGAGGCCACAGACGCCGATGATTGGCTCGTGGATATCAACAAGCATTTTGAATGCAGCAATTTCAGGCCTGAGGACTATGTCAAGTTCGCTTCTTTTCAGCTCAAGGATCAAGCAGCTGATTGGTTCCAGTAATACAAGGATTCCAGAGGAGGTCGAGTGATTACTTGGACTGATTTCTGTCGGGACTTTAAAGCTCACCACATTCCTACCAGTGTTGTTGAGAGCAAGCGTGAGGAGTTCCGCAATCTCAAGCAAGGCAACATGTCAGTGTACGAATACAACAAGCAGTTTCAGAAACTTGCTCGCTTCGCTAAGCAAGATGTTCCTGATGAGAAGAGTATGATCTATGAATTCAGAGCTGGCCTTAGAGAGGATCTGCAATTAGCTCTCGTTCTTGTTGAGCCTACTCAGTTTGATCAATTCTACAATATGGCACTCAAGCAAGAAGGTGCTCAGCTCAAGTGTGAGGCTTCTAAGAAGAGAATCAGGGATGCAGTGCAGTCTTCTTCTTCCTCACAAGTGGCAGCTAAGCAACAGAAGTTCTACCTTCCCCCTCCTCCGTTTCGCCAGCCTTACCAGCAGAAGAACTCAGGTGGTCGTGGATCTTCCCACCCACCCAACCCAGGCTATCAGAACAAGTCTCAATCTCAAGCTCCAAGGTCAAATGCTCCTTATCATCGTCCGCTCTCAGAAGTGACTTGCAACAAGTGCCAGCAGAAAGGTCACTATGCGAACAAGTGTTTCAACCAAAGGCGCCTTCCTCCTCCTCCTCCTGTGAGATCTTCAAGCAATGCAGTGGTCAAGAATAACCCAAAGTCTGCAAATGTGAACATGATGAATGCAGCGCAAGCAGAGGATTCTTCTGATGTGATAATGGGTAATCTCTCAGTTAATGATATTCCTGCAAAAGTTTTATTTGATACTGGTGCATCGCATAGTTTCATCTCAAGACCTTTTTCATCTAAGCATGAGATGGTTTTTCAAGATTTGCCTAGACCGTTATCAGTTGTCTCTCCGGGTAAATTCATGAACGCAAGCTCCATGGTTCGGGATGTCTCTATCAAGATGGGCGACTATAAATTTCTTTCTAAACCATTTGTTCTTAGCGACTCTGATATTGATCTAATTCTCGGGATGCACTGGCTTTCTAAGCACAAGGCTCAGCTTGATTGTGCTGCTAGGCAGATTCAATTGACACACCCTTCTGAGGATGTTATCATCTATATTGCTCGTGATGAAACCATTCAGTTGTTTTCTCTCAATGAGAAGGGCGAGTTGGATGCTATTTCTCAAATTCCAGTCGTTTGTGAGTACCAAGATGTCTTTCCAGAAGAGCTTTCGGGTATGCCTCCTCATCGGCCAGTCGAGTTCGTTATTGATCTTGAGCCTGGAACTGAACCCGTTTGCAAGCGTCCTTACAAGCTTGGACCCAAGGAGCTGAAGGAATTGAAGAAACAGCTCGATGAACAAGAGCGTCTGGGTTTGATCAGACCGAGTTCATCCCCATGGGGTTGTGGAGTTCTTTTTGTCCAGAAGAAGGATGGCACGGACCGACTTTGCATCGATTACCGTCCATTGAACAAGAAGACAATCAAGAACAAGTATCCACTTCCCAACATCAATGAGCTTGTCGAGCAACTCAACGGTGCTAAAGTTTTCTCCAAGCTTGACCTTCGTATGGGTTATCATCAGATTCACATTCGTGAACAAGATATTCCCAAGACAGCATTCATAACAAGCTATGGTTCTTATGAATATACTGTCATGTCTTTTGGCCTTGTCAATGCTCCTCCAACGTTCTCTCGCATGATGAACTTTATCTTCAACCCCTACACAAATGAATTCGTCTTGGTGTATCTCGATGATATCTTGGTCTTCTCCAAGAATAAGCAGGATCATGCCAAACATTTGCGATTGGTGCTCGACAAGCTCAGAGAGCATCAATTCTATGCGAAGTTTTCCAAATGTGAGTTCTGGCTTGATGAAGTTCTTTATCTTGGTCACATCATCTCCGCCAAGGGCATTGTTGTTAATCCCGCGAAGGTGTCTGCAGTTGTGAATTGGGAACCTCCTCAGAATGTCAAGCAGCTCCGCAGTTTTCTTGGTCTTGCAAGCTATTGCCGAAGATTCGTTGAGAACATCTCTAAGATTGCAAAGCCTCTTTCCAACCTCCTCCAGAAGCATGTCAAGTATGTCTGGACGCCTGAGTGTGAAGTTGCTTTCAACACCCTCAAAGAGAAGCTAGTCACAGCTCCTGTTTTGACTCCTCCTGATGAATCCAAGCCATTCGAAGTGTTCTGTGATGCTTCTCTTCAAGGTCTCGGTGCTGTGTTGATGCAAGAGAAAAAATTTGTGGCCTATACCTCTCGTCAATTGAAGCCCAACGAAAAGAACTACCCTACTCACGATCTTGAGTTGGCTGTATTTGTCCATGCATTGATAACATGGAGACATATCTTATTGGGAAGGCAAGTGGACATTTTCACCGATCACAAGAGCCTCAAGTATATCTTCACTCAACCCAACCTCAACCTCAGGCAAACTTGATGGTCGAAATGATTCAAGAGTACAATCCGAGTATTGAATATACTCCTGGCAAGGCGAATGTGATTGCAGATGCTCTGAGCAGAAAGGCTTATTGCAACAGTCTAATTCTCAAGCCATTTCAACCGGATCTTTGTGAAGCTTTCCGCAAGCTGAATCTTCAAGTTGTTCCTCAAGGCTTTCTTGCCAACCTCATAGTCTCTCCTACTTTGGAAGATCAAATTCGTGAGGCACAACTCCTGGATACCATGGTGAAGAAGGTGAAACGTGGTATTGACAAGGGCATTCCCAAATACAAGTGCTATCGCTTGGATGACAAAGATACTCTTTTCTTCGAGGATCGAATTGTGATTCCTAAAGGTGATCTAAGAAAAGTCATCATGAACGAGGCACACAATTCCCTCCTATCCATTCATCCTGGAGGTACAAAGATGTACCATGACCTCAAGCAGTCGTATTGGTGGACTCGAATGAAGCGAGAGATTGCTCAATTCGTGAATGAATGTGATGTCTGCAGAAGGGTGAAAGCAGAACACCAACGACCAGCTGGTCTCCTCCAACCTCTTGCTATTCCAGAATGGAAGTTTGACCATATCGAGATGGACTTTGTGACTGGTTTTCCTAAGTCCAAGCGTGGAAATGATGCTATCTTCGTTGTCATTGACAAGCTTACTAAAGTGGCTCATTTCCTTCCTATCAAAGAATCTATCACAGCAGCTCAGCTGGCAGAGCTATACACCTCCAGAATTGTCTCCTTGCACGGCATTCCACAATTGATATCTTCAGATCATGGAAGCATATTCACTTCTAAGTTCTGGGACTCCTTTTAGAAGGCCATGGGCACCAACATTCGTTTCAGCACAACTTTCCATCCTCAAACAAGTGGCCAAGTCGAGCGAGTCAATCAAATCCTTGAAGATATGCTCAGGGCTTGTGTCATCTCTTTCGGTATGAAGTGGGAAGATTGTCTTCCATATGCTGAGTTCTCCTACAACAACACCTTCCAAGCGAGTTCGGGCAAGGCCCCATTCGAAATTCTCTATGGCAAAAAGTGTCGTACTCCTCTCAATTGGTCCGAGACAGGTGAACGCCAACTTCTTGGCAACGACTTGATCACAGAAGCCGAAGAAATGTGCAAAGTCATTCGTGAGAATCTCAAAGCCGCGCAATCGTGCCAAAAGAGTTACTATGATAGCAAGCACCGTGACTTGGCTTTTGAAATCGGAGACCATGTCTACCTCCGCGTCTCTCCAATGAAAGGCACTCGCCGCTTCGGTATCAAAGGGAAGCTTGCCCCTAGATACGTGGGTCCTTTCGAGATCATTGGCAAAAGAGGCGATCTCGCCCATCAACTTGAGCTTCCGTCCAACTTCGCGAACGTGCACGATGTGTTTCACGTGTCACAGCTTCGCAAGTGCTTCAAGACTCCTGAGCGCACTATCAACTTCGAAGAGATTAACCTCCAAGAAGATCTCTCTTATCATGAGCACCCCGTTGCTATTCTTGAAGAAACCGAGCGCAAAACTCGCAACAAGTCAATCAAATTCCTGAAAGTGAAGTGGTCACACCATTCAGACCGTGAAGCCACCTGGGAGCGCGAGGATCACCTCCGTTCCGAATATCCGGAGTTCTTTCAGTCCTAGATCTCGGGATGAGATCCTCTTGTAGTGGTGGAGTGTTGTAACACCCCGGATGTATCTTTCCATCTTTGTAACTCCAACTCTTGCCATTTTCGGCTATGTTTTATGATATTCCCTCCGTGGTTGGGTTTTGTCTTTTGTTTTGCATTTTATTCATGTCATGCATCTCATATCATGTCATCATGTGCATCTCATTTGCATACGTGTTCGTCTCATGCATCCAAGCATTTTCCCCATTGTCCGTTTTGCAATCCGACGCTCCCACATGCACCGGCGCACCCCTCTTGTCTCTTTTCGTGTGCGGGTGTTAAACGTTCTCGGAATGGACCGAGCCTTGCCAAGTGGCCCTGGTATACCACCGGTAGACTGCCTGTCAAGTTTCGTGCCATTTGGAGGTCGTTTGATACTCCAACGGTTAACCGCATAACCGCAAAGGCCTCTTTTGAGTTGCAGCCCAACACCCATCCAAAACAGCCCAATAACCCATCTAAGTCACATCCATGCTCTCCGTCGTCGGATCACGATCGTGTGGGCGAAAACTACACCTCATTTGGAGCCTCCTAGCTCCCTCTACCTACAAATGCATCTCCCCCTCCAAATCCGAGCGAAACCCTAGAAATCAGCTCCTCTCCGTAGCCGGACACGTCCGGATCGGGCCGGACGCGTCCGCCGCCGCGCCCGCGCCAATCGGGGGCTGCCACGTGG
>NC_057807.1:267753964-267765727 GCF_018294505.1 Triticum aestivum | reverse complement strand
CCAGATCCAACCGCTGCGCCCCATCACTCCGCCCATCGCCCCGGTGCTCTGGCGACCGCGCCGCCGCCTCCCCCAGCTCCGGCCGGCCCCGCCTCCGCCGGATCCGGCCAGCCTCGATTCCGGCGGCCTTCTTCCTCTCCAGCTCCACCGAGGATCCGGCGTGCCTCGGCGTCCGCGCCCGGATCCAGATCTGAGAGGTTGACCCCGTATTTCGCCCAAGTCCCCGAAATGCTGTTGGAAGAGGGCTATGTGATGTTAGTTTCAGATTCTTATCAGAACATGCACTTTTGTCATTTTTGCCATGATTGATGTGTGCACCTTATGTATTTGAGCCCTACATGTGTTTAGAACTATGCCATGCCATCTTTACAGAGGTGCTTACCATGTATTTTTGTGATTAATGTGATGACTAGCACAAGCATGCAAACTAGGCTTCGTGATATTGCTGATTTTAGTCCCTGTTCTGCTGTTATTTTGATGTCATGTAAACATGTTGCTACAGAGAGATCCATGCATATTTTGAGATACTTTGGTAAGGGTGTTTTGAACATATGGTTATGCTATATCCATTCATGCCCCTGATTGCAATTATGGAGTAGTATAGCATGTCATTTTCGTGCTCTATTTTTGCTACAAAATGTTTCCTGGCAGATTGTTTACATGTTATTCAATTTTGCCAAGGTTGTTGTAGTTGATCCGTGTATGCTATGATGTTGTTCTTGCCATGTATAGCTTCTATGCCATGTCTTCTTGATGGATGTATGCTTAGTTTATCATGAAATGCTCTGTAGTGAGTGCATCGAGCTCACGAAGATGCCTTCATAATTCTGTCAATGCCATGCTCTGTTTGCTGAATCTTTTAACGAAACTTGCTATGTTTACATGGGTGCCAACATATCCTCTGGTCCTTTTTGGCTCATGGTCAGTAAGCGACTTTTGTTCTATGCTTTGAGTAGAACCATTTCATGCCTTGTTTTGCTATTATAATTTCCTGTAGCATGTTGATAACTTGCTCTAAACATTGCTTCCTGATGTTGTTTATGCCATGTTCAACCTGATATTTTTTGCACTTTCGCCATGCTTGTTTGAACCTATTGTGGTGTGATTTAGCCGTAGCTCAGTGTTCCTCTTTTGTTAAGCATCTCCTGTAGATCACTGTCATATGCTTTGTTGTTATGTTGGGGTGCTGTAGCATAGTTCCTTGTTGCATGCTAAGTAGCATTGTGCTGTTAATCGCAGATTTGTGCCTTTCTTGTTTTGCTTGCCATTTGCAAACCGTGCATCCGTTCCCGGTGATCCTTATATCGATTTCAACCGAAATCATCTCATCTTTCCAGCGGCATACTTGGTTTGCCAAGTTGATTCCTTGTTCATCCTTTTTCCTCCTGGAGCACGCATATGCATTGCATATCACATCTCGCATATCATGACATGTATTGCATCATGTTGCTTGTGCATTGCATCGTGATTTATTGTGGTTCCTTTGCTTGTGTTCTTGCTTTGGGTCAAGCCGAGAGACGAGTACGTGCACGAGGAACCTGTTGAGTACGCTAACGAGGATCAAGCCTTCGACAACTCTGAGAACCTTGCAGGCAAGATGACCATACCTTCGATATCACTTCTATCTTTGCTTTGCTAGTACTCACTCTATCGCTATGTTAGCTCTACCTGCCACTGTTTATCATGCCTCCCTATTGCCATGTCAAACCTCTAACCATCCTTTCCTAGTAAACCGTTGTTTGGCTATGTCACTCCTTTTGCTCAGCCCCTCTTATAGCGTTGCTAGTTGCAGGTGAAGATGAAGTTTGTTCCTGGTCGGAACATGGATATTTGGGATATCACAATATCTCATGTTTAATTAATGCACCTTATATACTTGGTAAAGGGTGGAAGGCTCGGCCTTATGCCTGGTGACTTGTTCCACTCTTGCCGCCCTAGTTTCTGTTATACCGGTGTTATGTTCCTTGATTTTGCGTTCCTTACGCGGTTGGGTGATTTATGGGACCCCCTTGACAGTTCGCTTTGAATAAAACTCCTCCAGCAAGGCCCAAACTTGGTTTTACCATTTGCCACCTAAGCCTTTTTCCCTTGGGTTTTCGCGAGCCCGAGGGTCATATTTATTTACCCCCCCGGGCCAGTGTTCCTTCGAATGCTGGTCCAACCTGAGCGATGTCCGGCGCCCCTTGGGCAACCAGGGTCTATGCCAACCCGACATCTGGCTCATCCGGTGTGCCTTGAGAACGAGATATGTGCAGCTCCTATTAGGATTTGTCGGCACTTCAGGCGGCTTTGCTGGTCCTGTTTTACCATTGTCGAAATGTCTTGCGAACCGGGATTTCGAGACTGATCGGGTCTTCCCAGGAGAAGGTATATCCTTCGTTGACCGTGAGAGCTTGTGATGGGCTAAGTTGGGACACCCGTGCAGGGTATATTATCTTTCGAAAGCCGTGCCCGCGGTTATGAGGCAGATGGGAATTTGTTAATGTCCGGTTGTAGATAACTTGACACTTGACTTCATTAAAATGCATCAACCGTGTGTGTAGCCGTGATGGTCCCTTCTCGGCGGAGTCCGGGAAGTGAACACGGGTTGTGTTATGCTTGACGTAAGTAGTTTTAGGATCACTTTTTGATCGCTTCTAGCTTCTTGACCGATGCGTTGCTTCTCTTCTCGCTCTCACTTGCGTATGTTAGCCACCATATATGCTTAGTGCTTGCTGCAGCTCCACCTATTACCCCCTTTTCCTACCTATGAGCTTAAAAAGTCTTGATCTCGCGGGTGTGAGATTGCTGAGTCCTCGTGATTCACAGATTCTACCAAAACAGATGCAGGTGCCGAGGATACCAGCACAGATGGCGCAACCGAGCTCAAGTGGGAGTTTGACGAGGACCTTGGCCGTTACTATGTTTCATTTCCAGATGATCAGTAGTGGAGCCCAGTCGGGACGATCGGGGATCTAGCATTTGGGGCTGTCTTCTTTTCATTTGGATTTGACCGTAGCCGGTCTATGCGTGTATTTTGAATGATGTATGATCTTAATTATGTATTGTGTGAAGTGGCGATTGTAAGCCAACTCTCTTTATCCCATTCTTGTTCATTACATGGGATTGTGTGAAGACGACCCTTCTTGCGACAAAACCACCATGCGGTTATGCCTCTAAGTTGTGCTTCGACACGTGGGAGATATAGCCGCATCGTGGGTGTTACAGTTTTCATGGACGATTTCTCCGTTTATGGATCCTCTTTTGATGATTGCTTGAGCAACCTTAATCAAGTTTTGCAGAGATGTGAAGAAACTAATCTTCTCTTGAATTGGAAAAAGTGCCACTTTATGGTTAACGAAGGTATTGTCTTGGGGCATAAAGTTTCTGAAAGAGGTATTGAAGTTGATAAAGCCAAGGTTGATGCTATTGAAAAGATGCCATGTCCCAAGGACATCAAAGGTATAAGAAGTTTCCTTGGTCACGCCGGTTTTTATAGGAGGTTCATTAAGGACTTCTCAAAAATCACTCGGCCTCTGACTAATTTATTACAAGAAGATATACCATTTGTCTTTGATGATGACTGTCTGGAAGCATTTGAAATACTTAAGAAAGCATTGATCTCTGCACCTATTGTTCAGCCACGTGATTGGAATTTACCCTTTGAAATTATGTGTGATGCTAGTGATTATGCTTTAGGTGCAGTTCTAGGGCAAAGAGTTGATAAGAAATTAAATGTTATTCAATATGCTAGTAAAACGCTAGCCAATGCTCGAAGAAATTATGCCACTACTGAAAAAGAATTCTTAGCAGTTGTATTTGCTTGTGATAAGTTTAGACTTCATATTGTCGATTCTAAAGTAACTATTCACACTGATCATGCTGCTATTAAATACCTTATGGAAAAGAAAGATGCTAAACCTATACTTATTAGATGGGTTCTCTTGCTACAAGAATTTGATTTGCATATTGTTGATAGAAAGGGAGCTGAGAACCCCGTTGCAGACAACTTGTCTAGGTTAGAAAATGTTCTTGATGACCCACTACCTATTGATGATAGCTTTCCTGATGAACAACTAAATGTCATAAATACTTCTCGTACTGCTCCATGGTATGCTGATTATGCTAATTACATTGTTGCTAAATTTATACCACCTAGTTTCACATACCAGCAAAAGAAAAAGGTTTTCTATGATTTGGGACATTACTTTTGGGATGACCCACATCTTTATAAAGAAGGAGTAGATGGTGTTATTAGACGTTGTGTACCTGAGCATGAACATGAACAGATCCTATGCAAGTGTCACTCCAAGGCATATGGAGGACACCACACTGGAGATAGAACTGCACATAAGGTATTGCAATCCGGTTTTTATTGGCCTACTCTCTTCAAGGATGCCCGTAAGTTTGTCCTGTCTGGTATGAGTGTCAAAGAATTGGTAATATTAGTAGACGTCAAGAAATTCCTATGAACTATTCACTTGTTATTGAACCATTTGATGTTTGGGTCTTTGATTATATGGGACCTTTTCCTGCCTCTAATGGATATACACATATTTTAGTTGGTGTTGATTACGTTACTAAGTGGGTAGAAGCTATTCCAACTAGTAGTGCTGATCATAACACTTCTATTAAAATGCTCAAAGAAGTTATTTTTCCGAGGTTTGGAGTCCCTAGATATTTAATGACTGATGGTGGTTCACACTTTATTCATAGTGCTTTTCGTAAAATGCTTGCTCAATATGATGTTAACCATAGAATTGCATCTCCTTATCACCCACAGTCTAGTGGTCAAGTAGAATTGAGTAATAGCGAGCTCAAATTAATTTTACAAAAGACTATTAATAGATCTAGAAAGAATTGGTCCAAGAAACTTGATGATGCATTATGGGCCTATAGAACTGCATATAAAAATCCTATGGGTATGTCTCCGTATAAAATGGTTTATGGAAAAGCATGTCACTTACCTCTCGAACTAGAACATAAGGCATATTGGGCTATTAAAGAGCTCAATTATGATTTCAAACTTGTCGGTGAGAAGAGGTTATTTGATATTAGCTCACTTGATGAATGGAGAACCCAAGCTTATGAAAATGCCAAGTTGTTTAAAGAAAAAGTTAAAAGATGGCATGACAAAAGGACACAAAGGCGTGAGTTTAATGTAGGTGACTACGTATTGCTATACAACTCTTGTTTAAGATTTTTTGCAGGAAAACTTATCTCTAAATGGGAAGGCCCTTACGTTATCGAGGAGGTCTATCGTTCCGGTGCCATAAAAATCAATAACTTCGAAGGCACAAATCTGAAGGTGGTGAACAGTCAAAGAATCAAACACTATATCTCAGGTAATCCTATAAATGTTGAAACCAATGTTATTGAAACCGTAACCCCGGAGGAATACATAAGGGACACTTTCCGGAACGTTGTAGATTCTGAAAAGGAATAGGTATGTGGTATGGTAAGTAAACCAACTCCAAAACAGTTCTAAAGGCAATATTTATCCGTTTTGGAATATTTAGAAAAATAGAAAAATAAGAAGCAGTCCGGGAAGGACACGAGGGCTCCACGAGGGTGGAGGGCGCGCCCTACCCTACCGGGCGCGCCCCCTACCACGTGGGCACCTCGTGTGCTCTCCGGACTCCGTTTTCTTGCACGATACGAATTTTGGTCGGTAAAAATTCATTATATAATCTCCCGAAGGTTTTGACTCCTGTATCATGCAAATATCCTCTGTTTTCGTTTTGAGCTGTCCTGCTACAGATTTGAGCAACATGTCGTCCCAGGATTCTGGAGGAGAAAGCTATGTGGCTGATTACCTTGCAAATCCCAAGCTCTATGGAGATGTGGAGCATTATGGTTGGACTACAGAAGGAGAAGAGGACTATGAACCCAAGAGGAGGGAGGAGACGAGCTCAGATGAAGAAGTCCCATTACCTCAACCTGGGGACATGCATGTGGAGTTCAAAAAGTCAAGCCTCCCTGATAAAGCAAAGAAATTTAAAATCGAGTTTATCCCTTTTCGTCTCTTGCAGGAAAACAAGCAAGAATTATGCAAAAATATATTAAGCCTGGAACAGGAGATTAATGACTTGAGGGATCAAAATTCTGTCCTCAAGCGCAAATTAAGGAAGAAGACTACGCCATCAACTAAACCATCTTCTTCTTCTTCAACAAAGGAGACATAATCACATGGGTATGGGCACTCCCCTTGGCAACTGCCAAGCTTGGGGGAGATGCCCCGGTATCGTATCACCCTCACACTCCTATCTTTACCATTTTTCTTAGTTCGATCCTATTAGTAGTATCTTGATCTAGTAGAATAAAAGTTTTGGTATGATCTAGTTTTGAGTTTTGCTTTATGATCCCTTCTTTTTTAATCGAGTCTGTGAGATATATAATAAAGATTAGTGTTGAGTCAAGGGCTTGATTATCTTGCCATGATCTTGAGTGAATAAAATAAAAGAAAATATTAAAAAGAAACAAAGAGATCATATTGATCTTACTGAGAGTAATGACTTCACATAGAAAGAGTATGATGATTAAAAATTGTTGAGAGTTGGCAAACATAGCTTTGGTCATCATTGCAATTAATAGGAAGTAATAAAAAAAAGAGAGGTTTCACATATAAATATACTATCTTGGACATCTTTTATGATTGGGAGCACTCATTAAGATATGACATGCTAAAGAGTTGATGTTGGACAAGGAAGACAACGTAATGGGTTATGTTTTCTTATATCTGAGATAAAGTATATTGTCATGGATCATCCAACATGTTGAGCTTGCCTTTACCCCTCATGCTAGCCAAATTCTTTGCACCAAGTAGAGATACTACTTGTGCTTCCAAATACCCTTAAACCGGTTTTGCCATGAGAGTCCACCATACCTACCTATGGATTGAGTAAGATCCTTCAAGTAAGTTGTCATCGGTGCAAGCAATAAAAATTGCTCTCTAAATATGTATGATTGATTGGTGTGGAGGAAATAAACTTTATACGATCTTGTGATGTGGAAGAAATAAAAGCGACGGACTGCATAATAAAGGTTCATATCACAACGAGCAATATAAAGTGACATTCTTTCGCATTAAGATTTTGTGCATCCAACCCTGAAAGAGCATGGCAACCTCTACTTCCCTCTGCGAAGGGCCTATCTTTTACTATTATCTTCTGCCTTATGCAAGAGTCATGGTGATCTTCACCTTTCCTTTTTACATTTTATCCTTTGGCAAGCACGGGATGTTGGAGAGATCCTGATACATATATCTAATTGGATGTGGGTTAGCATGAGTTATTATTATTGACATTACCCCTAAGGTAAAAGGTTGGGAGGCGAAAATATAAGCCCCTATCTTTCTCTGTGTCCGATTAAAACTCCATAACCACAAGTATTGCGTGAGTGTTAGCAATTATGAATGACTAAATGATAGTTGAGTATGTGGACTTGCTAGAAAGCTCTGACATAGAATCTTTCTGATGTTATGATAAATTGCAATTGCTTCAATGACTGAGATTATACTTTGTTAGTTCTCAATAAAGTTTCTGATTCATACTTGGCATTGTGAATAGATTATTACTTGAGCATAATAAATCATATGACAGTATCCATATATGTTGCTGTTATGAGAATAATCATGATGCCCTCATGTCCGTATTTTATTTTATCGACACCTCTAACTCTAAACATGTGGACATATTTATCGTTATCGGCTTTCGCTTGAGGACAAGCGAGGTCTAAGCTTGGGGGAGTTGATACGTCCATTTTGCATCATGCTTTTATATCGATATTTATTGCATTATGGGTTATTATTACACATTATGTCACAATACTTATGCCTATTCTCTCTTATTTTACAAGGTTTACATAAGGAGGGAGAATGCCGGCAGCTGGAATTCTGGGCTGGAAAAGGAGCAAATATTAGAGACCTATTCAGCACAACTCCAAAAGTCCTGAAACTCCACGAAAGTTATTTTTGGAAATAATAAAAATATTGAGCGGAAGAAGTACGTCAAAGGGGGGCCCACCTGGCCACGAGGGTGGGGGCGCACTCTACCCCCTGGGCATGCCCCCCTGCCTCGTGGGCCCCCTGTTGGCCCTCCGGTGCCCATCTTCTGGTATATGAGGTCTTTCGTCCGAAGAAAATCATAAGCAACCTTTTGGGATGAGACTCCGCCGCCACGAGGCGGAACCTTGGCGGAACCAATCTAGGGCTCTGGCAGAGCTGTTCTGCCGGGGACACTTACCTCCGGGAGGGGGAAATCATCGCCATCGTCATCACCAACGCTCCTCTCATCGGGAGAGGGCAATCTCCATAAACATCTTCATCAACACCATCTCCTCTCAAAACCCTAGTTCATCTCTTGTATCCAATTCTTGTCTCTAAGTCCGGGATTGGTACCTGTAGGTTGCTAGTAGTGTTGATTAATCCTTGTAGTTGACACTAGTTGGTTTATTTGGTGGAAGATCATATGTTCAGATCCTTTATGCATATTAATACCCCTCTGATTATGAACATGAATACGCTTTGTGAGTAGTTACGTTTGTTCCTGAGGACATGGGAGAAGTCTTGCTATTAGTAGTCATGTGAATTTGGTATTCGTTCAATATTTTGATGAGATGTATGTTGTCTATCCTCTAGTTGTGTTATGTGAACGTCGACTACATAACACTTCACCATTATTTGGTCCTAGGGGAAGGCATTGGGAAGTAATTAGTAGATGATGGGTTGCTAGTGTGACAGAAGCTTAAACCCTAGTTTATGCGTTGCTTCGTAAGGGGCTGACTTGGATCCATATGTTTCATGCTATGGTTAGGTTTACCTTAATACTTTTGTTGTAGTTGCGGATGCTTGCAATAGAGGTTAATCATAAGTGGGATGCTTGTTCAAGTAAGAACAACACCCAAGCACCGGTCCACCCACATATCAAATTATCAAAGTACCGAACGTGAATCATATGAACGTGATGAAAACTAGCTTGACGATAATTCCCATGTGTCCTCGGGAGCGCTTTTCTCTATATAAGAGTTTGTCCAGGCTTGTCCTTTGCTACAAAAACGATTGGGCCACCTTGCTGCACTTTATTTACTTTTGTTATTTGTTGCTCGTTACAAATTATCCTATCACAAAACTATCTGTTACCTATTATTTCAGTGTTTGCAGAGAATACCTTGCTGAAAACTTCTTATCATTTCCTTCTGCTCCTCGTTGGGTTCGACACTCTTACTTATCGAAAGGACTACGATAGATCCCCTTTACTTGTGGGTCATCAAGGAGTACTTATGCAAGACGGAAAAGTTGTTTCGTATGCCTCACGACAACTTCGACCACATGAGTTGAATTATGCCACACACGACTTGGAGTTAGCAGTCGTAGTGCATGCACTCAAGACCTGGAGACATTTTCTGATTGGAAACCATTGTGATGTGTATACGGATCACAATAGTTTGAAGTATATTTTTACTCAGAAGGAGCTGAACCTCAGGCAGAGGAGATGGTTGGAGCTCATAAAAGATTATGATATGAAGTTGCACTATCATCCAGGCCAGGCCAATGTCGTAGCAGACGCTTTGAGCCAGAAGAGTTACGTCAATGCCCTCGTAAGCGGAGGAATGCCAAAGGAGTTGGTAGAAGATCTCAGGGAGCTACGTTTGGAGATAGTCCCTAGAGGTTTTGTTGCAGCGTTGGAGGTTCTGTCAACATTATTGGGAAAGATTCAAGAAGCTCAGAAAGATGACAAAGAAATTGCCGAAATAATGCAGAGATCAGGAAGTTGATACTACAGGAAGCTCATGACTCGCCATACTCGATACACCCCGGAAACACTAAGATGTATTTGGACTTGAAGGAGCGTTTATGGTGGACTGGTATGAAGAAGAATATTGCCGAGTATGTAGCCATATGTGATGTATGTCAGAGAGTGAAGGCAGAACATCAGAAGCCAGTAGGATTACTGCAGCCTATGCCGATACCCGAACGGAAGTGGGATAAGCTTGGCATGGATTTTATCACCGGATTGCCAAGGACCCGATCGGGATATGATTCTATCAAGGTAGTAGTGGATCGTTTGACCAAAGTATCCCACTTTATCCCAGTGAAAACCACTTATAAAGGTGTGAAGTTGGCCAAGATATATATAACCAGGATCGTATGTCTGCACGGAGTTCCGAGGACCATCGTATCAGATAGAGGAACACAGTTTACTTCAAAGTTTTGGCACCAGCTGCACCAGACCTTGGGTACCAGGCTGGAGTTCAGTATAGCTTTTCACCCGCAGACAGATGGACAGACCGAGAGACACAATTAGATTCTGGAGGACATGTTGAGAGCTTGTGCGCTAGATTATGGATCTAGGTGGGATGACAACTTGCCCTACGCGGAGTTCTCGTACAACAATAGCTACCAGGCCAGTTTGAAGATGGCACCGTTCGAGGCCCTGTATGGAAGAAGGTGCAGAACACCGTTGATGTGGGATGAAGTTGGAGATCGTCAGTTGTTTGGACCAGATTTGATTAAGGAGTCCGAAGAGAAGGTTAAGCTGATTTGAGATAGACTGAAGGTAGCTCAGTCCCGACAGAAGAGTTATGCAGATTCAAAATGCAAGGAGGTAAACTATGAAATCGGAGATAGAGCGTATCTGCCAGTGTCACCTCTTCGAGGAGTTAAATGTTTTGGAGTTAAGGGAAAGTTAGCCCCGAGATTTTTGGGACTGTACCGTGTTTTAGAACGTATGGGAGAGGTTGCCTACAAGTTGGAGTTACCCGAAGGACTGTCGGGAGTACATCATGTGTTTCACGTTTCCCAGTTGAAGAAGTGCCATGCAGAGATGGCTGATATTCCTCTAAGAGATACAGTGCCCTTGGAAGCAATTCAGTTAGATAATGATTTGATATATGAGGAAAAACCTGTCAAGATTCTTGAGTTTGCCAGCCGAGTTACTCGCAGCAAGGTTATCAAGTTTTGTAAAGTTCAGTGGAGCCATCATACCGACGATGAAGCCACCTGGGAACGAGAGGATGATCTACGCAAAGACCACCCACACCTATTTTCTAGCCAACCCGAATCTCGAGGACGAGATTCATCTTAAGGGGGTAGGTTTGTAACATCCCAAATTTTCAATTTGGAATGTTATACATAGGTCAATCATGCATATCATATTTTATTGCATTTTTGTTTGCGATCCTCGAAATTCTAAGCAACTCAAGGACCCGCGGAGAGAGTTGGGGATTTCACGATTTTCATATTTGAATTTTATCAAATATTGAAACAAGGATCATTTTGGTTTTAATGATTTTCTCTTCGAAAATATTTCGAATTTAAAATATATGAGAGGAGATAATATGACTTCTCCAAAATAGATGAAATATTGGAGGAAAAATATTAAAACCAAATAAATATTTTTTATTTGGATTTTATTGCTATTTTTTCCGTATTAGGAAAAATATGTGTTTTTCAAAATTGCATTAGAGGCCCAAATAAATGTTCACCTTGTCCGGCCTATTTTTATAGGATGGGGAAAATTTATTTCGGGATTTTTGGAGTTCGTTTAGTATTTCGTTTCTTTGTTTTTCTGCGCGTTAGAATATTTTAAAAAAAGTTCGAACCAACTTACGGGCCATGGGCGACCCGGACTCCCACCGCCCCGGGCCTTATAAGCTGCGCGCCCCGACCCCGCAGCCAACCACCAGCCCCGTCGCGGAAACCCTAACCCTAACCCACGCCGCCCCGCCGCCACCGCCACGCCACGACCCCGCGCAGCCGCCGCGACGTCCCGACCCCGCCGCCGG
>NC_057807.1:267750984-267753482 GCF_018294505.1 Triticum aestivum | reverse complement strand
CGACCCCGCCCGCTGCTGCCTCACCAGAGTTGCCCGCTGCCGCCACCGTCACGCGTCCCGAGGTAGCCGCCGGTTTTCGTTAGAAAACCATATGGTTTTTTTAGAAACCCTCGGTTATTTTATTTTAGATCGGTTTATTTATTGTCGTTGGTTTATTATTTAGCGGACGTTCGTCCGTACGTTCATTTTAACGAACGCCGTTCACCCGTTAGCCGCAGACAGCGAACGTTCGTTCGTTAGCCTGTTCATCAGTTTTTCTTTTTCCAGGGTTTTTCCGCGATTATTTTTTATCGTGATTTCTGCGCTCATTTTTGTTTTAGTTTATATTTTCGCTCGTGTATCGAAATCAGGTGATTCAAGCGCCTAGGTCTTCGTCTCGAAGCCCTCTTTCTGTTTAACCAACTTGAACAACATTTTGGTACTGTAAAATTTGACTTTAGTCCAGATTAGTAATCAGATCTTGTTTCTTTCGCAGTTTGAGTTTCGTTGCTCCATTTGATTTGATTATTTTTGCAAACCGGAGTTCTTCAGTTGAACTTTCTGGTTAGATCTCCTTGTTTGAGTTTTAGCCATGCATATTTGCTTGATTGCTTATGTATGCTATTGTTTGTTTGCGATAGAATTCCCGGAGTGCGAAGCGTGCTACTACGAGTCTCTAGGTTTTGCGGATCGTCAGCAAGGCAAGTAACACATTGATCATACTCTTTTCATACCCAGCTTTTATGCATTAGTTACTACACTCAAACATTGCATGATTAGGATGTGTTTAACTTGTGGGTTTGGGAAGTAGTTGATGAGGTAGAACCTATTGCCCTGTTTTATTATCAAACCCTAGGAGTTACTTCTACGTTATGCTTATATTGCCATGCTATGCTCGTAGACGTGGATTGGGTTTGAGTGTATCCATGATAGATGTGAGATTGTTAATTGATGGTTCAACTTAAGGTGGCAACTTTAATACACATCTGGGTGGATTGTTTGTTTTGGGCACCTGGGGAATCTAGTGTTGTCCTAGGAGATCCCAGGGATATACCGTGTGATCATCCTACAGTCCGCCACCCAGGCTCAAAGGGATCATAAGATTTTTCATGCTAGAAACTTCCGTGTGCAGCCACAAGCCATTATGGGCTCTGGCATAGTTGAGTATGTTGTGTGACCTCTTTCAGTGGTGGGCTAGCAGATGTAGAGGGAAAGTGGGTGTAACTGACCACCCAGAGTAAAGAGTTAATGCTTCTGAAAGACTGTGTCTCGGTCATCCATTTCTCAAACACCATGTAGTGCGAGAAATCCAACGGAAGAGATTGAGTCTTGTGGGGAAAAGTGCGCAAACCTCTGCAGAGTGTACAAACTAATCAGGGTTAGCCGTGTCCCCGGTTATGGACATCTTGAGTATCTGGTACTAGAATTATTGATTTGATCTCATCACTCTAAATTATTTTGTTGGGTTGTTAATGATAACCTTAATTGGGATTGAGTTGGAGGAACCTTCTCAATAATTTTCAACCAACTTTGTAGTTCAATAAAATTTATTCCTTTGTTGTATGGAAAAATTGGATTTTTGCAAAAATCATATAACAATAGAGCCTCCACCAGCCATATATGCATGTAGTGATAGCATTTATCTATTCATTGCTCTACTGTGTTATATTGCCAGCATATTCCATGTGCTGACCCGTTTTTGGGCTGCAACATGTCATGTTGCAGATTTTTCAGACGAGGAGTAAGGTGCTATAGGTCGTTTGTCATGCACTCAGCTATGCCGTTGGAGTTCATGGACTCACTTTATCTTCCAAGCCTTCCGCTGTTATCGTTTTAGATGGCCTTAAGCCATATTTATTGTAATAAGTTCTCTTGTGAGACATCCGATGTAATAAGTGTGTGATTGCTATTCTGTTATAAATCCTTCGAGTACTGTGTGTCTCAGCATTACTGATCCAGGGATGACACTGAACACAGAGACTTGACCGCCTGAGGTCAGGTCCCTACATGGACGGGTTTAAAGGTGACAAGTACCTAGGCCGTGGCGGGTGCTTGGCATCTTTCCAGACGGTGGAATCATGTTAGAAACGTCAAGGGTGATGACGTTGCGCTGGCTGTCAGAGTCCGGTAAGGAGATATAGAATCATCGAGTAGGGTGTTTGTGGAGCGGCTCCAGTAGGGTGGACAACAGTGTGGGCGAAGCAGATCTGAGGTCGTGGATGAGGGCGTCGGTGAAGCTACTTAGTTGGGTTCTGGATGGTGTCGATGATGCGGATCTGTGGCCGTGGACGGGGCGTCAGAAGCTGCTCCGCTAGGTTGGACAAGGGTGCGACGAAGTGGATCTAAGGCCGTGGACTTGTGAGTTGGCAAAGCGGCCCCGGTAGGGTTGGGAATGGTATAGGCGAAGCTACTCCGGTAGGGTTGATGATGGTGTCGGCGAAGCGGCTCTGGTAGGGTTGAGGAAGGTGTCAGCGAAGAGGATCAGAGGCCATCGACGGGGGCGTCGGTGGGGCGACTCG